>NW_010409953.1:19274-27722 GCF_000710305.1 Buceros rhinoceros silvestris
GTTTCTCACTCTTTCCAGATCTTGCACCACCCTTTTTCTTCCTTTGATAGTATTCCTGTTTGTTTGGCTACCAGAAGCTCATATTCCTCCTACTGCATGTCTAAAACTCAGTAAAATGGGACCTCATTTACGGCCTCATGTATTTAATACCATTTAACCTTTGGCCCTCATTTATTTAACGCTGTGCGCATATTGATTTTTGACTGTCACCATTCCTGTAATCTTAGCTAGCTTTCTGGAGCAGATATACTAGGTGTCTCTGTACCCTCTTGTGTCCCAGCTGGCAGCACAGTTGCCTCTAGCCAGTAGTTACTGGAACCCTTCTACTGAATTGCCTTTGCTCAAACATAGAAGTCACTCTACAGAGAATTTTTTCTAGTGACTATTTCACCAAACCAACTGCATTGGTTTATTTACCTAAGCCCAAGCTTGCCCCACCTAATCCTAGACATTCACCCAAATACACGGTACCCTCAGCTCCCCCTGTGCTCAAAGGCAAGTGTTGGGGAGATTCCTCTAAGCCAAGTCTTCTCAGAACTGCATTATTTACTGTAGGTATTTGCTTTTTTCTTCTACCAATATGGATGCCAAAAGCTATCTTATTTGAGCATACTTGCTGATACCTAAAATTCGGCGAAAAGGCAGCTCCTAGCGGAAATAAACAGAGTCCCATCATGGTTCTCAGTGCAGGACTTACATATTCAGTGATGCTGTATCTCTCTGTCAACAAATCCTTTGCTCAGCACCCAAAATCCAGTTCCCATATACAGTTCCAAAGCAAATTCTTCCTACGTCTCTTGCAGTTAATTTCTACAGGAACAACTGCAGGTTCTCTGTCATCACTCAATGTATTTATTACTCATCCTATAAATTAGACATTTAGAGACGAGTATTAACTCCAAAATCTCAAGAAGCTGCCAACAAATATGAATTCAGAGATCAAACAGGAGCAAATTCCCCTATAAGCAGTCTTTCTTGATAGATAACATCCCTCCTTTGCTCTCTTTCAAAGAATGCAGCTATTTAACAAACAGCAAAATGCAGGACATACACAGGCTATAGACATACCAAGATGAGATCCTCTGTCTTGATACCTGTTAGGACTGTTAGTGTGCCTCTTGTGCATCGCCACTGAGCAAAGTGCATGCTCTTTAGACTATGGCGATTTCCCATCTCAAGAGTTGATATGGGGAGTCATCCAAAAATGGTATGATGAAGACAGTCACTGAAGTCCTGGGGACAGCATTGCTGAATTCCTCACCAGGACTCAAGAAATGGCAGCACAGGATAGTCTCTAGGAAAATTTAATCCAACCTCCACAAGAAAATTATATTTACTTGGAGTTCAATCAGTATCTTAGAAGTTGCATGCAAATTGACTAACCGCTAAATTCATGGTCAGTGGAAGTGTTATGAAAATCTGTCTTCACCTCGTAGGCTGAGAATGAACAAAAAGATGATTTACAAACCGGCCAGTATATCAGCATATAAAGTAAATAAGAGAGATCTTTGGTTTTGTGTATATGCAAACTTCCTCCTACGAAGTGGGAGACTTCTGATTGTGTCTCCCTGTGTGACAAAAAAGGGCTTTTATCTTTATGTGATATGAATCTCAAATAGCAGTAACTCTCAGTCCCCAAGCTCAGATACAGTATGGTGCCAATCACCAGATGAGGTTAGGAAGAAATTGCTTACAGAAGCGTTGTGACGGACTGATTTATTCTCCTGCAGTGTCTGTGGAATATATACCATGCAAATTATTGGTCTATATTGTCGGTTCCAAACTTCCAATACAGTATCTTTTATAGCCCTTTAAACAGTGTTGGACACAGATCAATGTAACCACAGTGACACATACCAATCACACATAGCAGTCACTGTGGTCACCAATAAAGCAAAGAAAAAAAACCCTCCTCAATAAAAAAATGTCATTTTGTAGTAACTGGATCTATACAATTGCAACACCTTAAACAAACTGTCCATATGGAGTATTTTATGTCTGATTCGCGTGCATTTCTTCTTATGAAAGAAGAAAGGGGAGAAAAAAAAGCCTGAAACATATAGATATTCACCATGATTGAAATGATTTTAAATACATCCCATAATTAAGGGATTTAAAAGAAAAAGAGATATATTTTACCCAGTGTATTATTAAAGCATAATGGGGTCCCCTAAGTCCCAATTAGGAAACTGATTTAAAAATGTTTGAATTTAAGAAGCTGCAGGTAGGTAGATCTGCTCTCAGCTGCCTTGAATTAGCATATTGATGGCAACACAGCTCTAGCTGGAAGGAAAGGCAGAGACCCAGCACAGATCTTGCCAGGCCAGCACAGTGCTTTCTGAGCACTTCTGCCTCTATCTGAGGAAAGAACTACTTTTACAGCCAGGTCTGACCAGCAACAACAAAATGTTACAGTACAGAAATGTACTGAGCAAAGTATTTGCCTATAGTGATACTAGGGGGAAAGTTATCGTGATTGGAGCAACATGAAAAAAGAGCAAATGTTAAAACAAAACCAAACCCAGGAGACTTGTGGCTTAGATGTGGCAGGATGTTGATCTATAACAGAGCTATGGCCTCAGTTTCAGCATATGGGTGCTGGCAGAATCCCAGAAAGTCTCATTAGAATGGCTCTTGAAACCTGGGTTAACTTCTGCCCTCTTGAAAATTTCAGAAACCGGTCACAATTGTTTCAAATTGGAAACCACAAAAAAAAAAAAAAAGGTGGTTTTAGTTGCACATTGCTTTAATTTTATGCTCAGAGCTCTTAAACATTAAGTTGATGCTGGTATAATGCCTAACCCCACTTGCATCCTGGAAATACATTACCAGATCACTCAGACACTTACTGAACCCTACAGGTCATCAGCACTGTGGGCGTCATCAATGGATCCAGCGGGAATTTCCCACTGCACCTGCCCACCTCAAATTTCTACCTCTCCCCAATCTAACACAGTGTCCTTCAGCCAGGAAAAAAGGAGAAACTTGTAAGGCATCTTTGTGGCAGCTGTTGAAGAAATTGCTTAAATAAGATGCTCAGGAGATGCTGTATGAAGTTCAGTCTTGGTGAGCTAAGGGAAAACACTGGAAGGGACAGTTCTGATGGGCTGTGAGAAGAGCACAGAATTGATACGTTGGTAAAACTTATCAAAACTTGCATATTGATGACTATTACATGAGAAGAGGATGAAAGTGACTCATATTTTGGTGGAAAGAATAACACTTTTGCTTCAAGCAGATCATTTGGCAGGAGATACTGGAGGGTTTGCACATCATCAAGAATTACTTTGGTGGATAAGGTTTAAGCAATCACAGAGCTGTGCCAAGATCTCTGATGACAGAGGTGAGGGGAAAATAATTGGGTTTTATGGCTTTTTTAGTAACTTTATCCATTGCTAATAAAAGCAATAGCACTGAAGTACCACCTTGGCATGTTCTTTATCCTGGATAATTTACGCTCACAATGGCAACCCACTACAGAAACCCGTGCTCAAATGCAGAGGCAATCTTCCTTGTTTTCCAGTTCAAGGACTCCTTGGTCTCTGTAGTTTCTCAGGTTACAACAGCTCACTCTCACCTCTGTGGTTTTCTTACAAGAAGGTTTTTTCAGGTTTTGAAATGGCTCTTCTCCCAAAAAGGATACATGAAAAAATGAAAATGTAAACAAAGCCAAGAAAATCATGGTTATAGCTCCCACACCACCCATAACTCAGTTCTCCCCAGCGTATGCAGTACATTGTGATACTGAATTTGCATTAAATCTATGCTTTGACTGCATTGTAGGTACAGTACATTATGGTGCTTTTGATCTATCAGCCTTCTGTAGTCTGTTAAATACTATGGGGCAGTTTTACATCTGCTGTCTATTAAACTCTCTTAGTTTCCTGGCCCCACTCTGGTCTCCATCACGACCTCTATCATAGGTCCTGGACTACACTCTTAGGGAAAAGAGGATTTTGATGGTGCAAGGATGGAAGAACGGCCTAATGCTTCCCCCCATATGCATGTATGGAACTGTCCCACAGCTGTGGGAAAGAGGATGCATGCTCAGGAAAGGTGACGTAGTAAGTCACTCTGCTCTGAATACACTGAGATCACAATGTGCAGCCTGACTGCTGATTGTAAGAACAGCAGTCCCTGACAGTTCTCTGCTTAACTGATTTCAGTCCTCAGTGAAGGTTTTTGAACCTTCCTTGAGGAACTAACCAACACCACAGCTAAGTCAGTACTTCACACCTGCTGCTTCTTTTGAGAAACGTGCTTCCCATTTCCCAGAGCAGGGTATGCCTGTGCCTAGAAATGGCATTGTGTCTTTGTGAAACACACTGTAGGCCAGTACAACACACTGCCTGTGGGCTGAAGCAAAGCTGTTGTCAGGCCACTGCTCCCAGCTGCTCTAATTCTGGTTTTGCTCTAACAGCCAGTTCTGTTGCCCTCTTTAGTCTGCCTAAGATGCAAGTTTGCTCTGAGCCAAATCACCTGATACGGGAAGCCTAGTCCCTGCCCAGATGCAAAGAATCCCCAGGTTTGTAGATGTGTATTCAACAGTATTGAGACTACCTAAAGGTAGTGCTCAACCACAGCTTCTTTGAAAAAGCCCCCAAAAATGTCAAGTGATGCCAACAACTTGAATCCAGACTGACAGTCTCTGTGTGAGTTGCCCTTCGTGCACGTAAGAGAAATGAGCGAACAAGTTCTTTCACATCCTGGCTTCCAAGGGCACCCGAAGACCTCAGGCCTCCTTGTTTGAGTGCAAGATGGAAAAAAAAAAGATGTAGTGTTGTCTGGGATGCTGCAGACAGCAAAAGTAACACAGGAGACCTTTCACACAGCAGTGAATGTTCAGGAAGAGCCCTTTGTGGAAATCCCTGGAGTGTTGCTAACTTCTAAAACAGCATATATATTCTGATGAAGATATGCAGAAACAAAACAGTCATCCTGGTCAGACAAAAGGTAAGTCTAACTTAATATTATGTCTCTGGGGATACTGTGAAAGCATAGGGAAAAGTATAAAACTAGGGCAAGCACATGACACTACTTTCCTAAATACTCTTTCATGCTCCAGATACGTGTACCTTTAAAACTGTGCCTTTAAAATATGCAATCCTTTCCTCAAGAGAAACTCAGGTCATAAAAGGAGGATGAAAATAAAGCAGTTGAGAGTGGATGCACATATTGCCACAGCAGCATCAGCTGAGCTCTTGAATCTATGCACAGGAGGAGAGGACGTGCTTTCATGCTATCCCTGTAGAGACCCTCATGGTTAGGTAGGCAAATAGTAGCTTCCTTTAGACCGATGAACTCACCTAAATCCATAAACATTTATTTTTAATAAAATACATTCATATCTTCAGTGTAGTTATCTTTGTTGCATTGAAAACTAAGATTCTGCTGACTTCATAAAATCTTTCCTGAAGATTCCCAACTGAAGTTGGGAAAAAAAAGAAAATTAATTATCTCAGAAAACTGTATTACAATAGTTTTGCATTTATGATGTTAATCAAGTACTCTCAAAAATTTTAGTGAAAACATTGGGGAATGTCAAAACAAAATAATGATTTGAGTCTTCACTCTGTTCTTTTGACGTTCATAAATTTCAAGAATTCAGTTACAGTAATGGCGTTTCCATGAAGCTTATTATGTGGAAAGCAGAGAAACACACACAGTTATGCAACTAAATAAGAACGAAGTCAATGCCCATTTATTTTAGCAAAATTGTGTAAAATCACAGAATCATTTGGTTGAAAGAGACCTTTAAGATCATCAAGCCCAACTGTTCAGCCTGCACTGCCAGGGTCCCTAAACCATGTCCCTCAGCACCACAACTACATGACTTTTAAACAGGGATGGGGACCCCACCACTGCCCAGGGCAGCCTGTTCCAATACTTGACAACCCTCTCTGTAAAGAAGTTTTTCCTAATGTCCAACCTAAACTTCCCCTGGCATAACTTGAGGCCATTTCCTCTTTTCCCGTCGCTTGTTACATGGAAGAAGACCAACCCCCATCTCACTACAACCTCCTTTCAGGTAGTTATAGACACTGATGAGGTCTCCCCTGAGCCTCCTTTTCTCTAGATCAGCTCTTTACAGTTGCTTAAAAACTGTTCTTGAAAAAAACGACTGGGGTTGAAAAGCTGATATTTTTCTATTTTACATCACTCGAATTTATATTGCAGTTATCCTAAATGGACTGGAATATCTGGATGGCAGCATGGCGTATCTAGTGGCAGCTGGGGTATCAAAGAATTAGGACTCCAGTTAATGAGCTTTCTAGACCCAGAACAAGTCATTTGCACAAATCTTACCTACTCTGACTCTGCTTTTCTAGCAGTAAACGTAGTACCAAACGATTTTATTACAAATTTATCATTCTAAAGCTGATAGTGCTTCTAAAATCCCTTGAGAGGGCATACAGAAATCCACGGCCTCTTTAGCATGGTGCCAAAGCGCTGCTGTGATACTGACTCAAAGGGAGACTATCCCATATCCTGCTATACTGCTGGGCTAATCCACCTGGCACCCTACGGGCAGGCCTGCAGACCTAACAGAAAGTGAAAGCATTTTGCGTGCCCCCCTGTGCTTTATTCAAGGTAAAGTGTTTGAGATTTTTGGAAGCTGAAGAACCTCATTAACAGACATAACTTCCCTGGGCTGATTTCTAAACAGTCTTATATTGAGCCTCACAGGGCCCTATGAAATGCACTGAGGAGAGATCCAGGGAAAGCAAGCAGTGCACCTGAAAGAGGACACAGAGGAAGAATATGCAAAACCTTGGGGATCTACATTGTGCAAGGCGAAGTGGGATCACTAAAGCCCTTTCTCAGAGATGGGATTTGTGAATCAATTTGCTATTGCAGTTTATTTCCTTTGTATAATCAGTGTTAACCTCGCAAGACTACCCTGGGGAGGAGCAAACAACTCTGGCTACAGACGTGTATTTTAAATAGCTTTCTCAAGACTAAGGCCAGAGGAGCAAAGTCAGGCAATTAATGACACTCAGCGAGACAGCCCTGGTTTCCATCTCCATGCAGACATGCCCCAAACACATGGAAACTCAGAAGCCACAGAATCAACATCTCTGTGTCCTGTGCGTTTCTGCCTCACAACCCACCTTTCACCAGATCTATTACACACCACGTCATACATTACTACCTAAAAAATTATAAACTCCTAACACTGAGGAGTAGGAACTACATTCTGATTCTGTGTTTGCACCTAATACAATAGAGAAATTAGTACTCTACACTTTGCAACAGCCTGTTTGTTTGTCAGGCCACTGCTCCCAGCTGCTCTAACTCCGGTTTTGCCAGCCAGTTCTGTTCCCCTCCTTAGTCTGCCTAAAATGCGAGTTTGCTCTGAGCCAAATCATCTGATACGGGAAGAGTCTGGTCCCTGCCCAGATGCAAAGAATTGGCTGCAACTGTCAAGTTATTCAGAATTTTGCAATGGCAGCATTGCTCCTAGCAGCTTGTTTTATTAGTTCCCAATTTATATCAATTCCATATGCTGCAGTGTATTAACATCTCTCTTCCCTCTTGCCTTTAGAAATAAAAATTGTGATTTATCAGCAGCCTCTTTATACTGCCAGCATATAATTGCATGTGGGTTAATTGTTGCAGTTCTGAGGAAGCTGTACTAAGGGATCAATCCTTTTATTGCTGAAGTAATGAGCTTCTAATGGTCGGCTGGCTAGAACCCTGGCCTTCCCAGGGAGGCAAGCTTTAGTCATCTCCTTTCTGTGTGCCCATTAATCATTGGTCTCCCATAACAGTATATCAAGGGCAATAGATCTGGACTATTGAAAATAGGGAGCAAAAACTGAGACTCATTGCATCTCATTATATACACTAATATATAAATATAGTAACAGTGCAGATAATTTCCTTACAGAGTTTGAAAAGCCCTGGATGGCTCATGGCTTCTTCAAGCTTCTCTTCTCTAGGTCATTGATTCACATCCTGCTCAGAGCAAGAGTGACCTACAGTTATTACCAAGTGACGGCATATTTAAAGCCTCACACTCTGGGGAAGCAGCCTGGCGTTGCTGACAGTTGTAACTCTCATAGCTGATCACTGGAAAGCAATGGGAGGTTCATTCTGCCACCCAGAGAGCAAACTTGATGATTCAACAGCACTCCCAAGCCTGGAAAAAAACTGGACGAAATTTGGTGCTGAATGGAATGGTTTATGTGTAAAGAAAAACGTCAAGAAGAGAGGGGAGGAGATGAAACCGATCAGTTCAAGTAATGGACCTTAATGTCCATTACCTGAGTTACTTGAGACAGAACAGGGATGGGGTCATTGTCCCATATGGTCTGTCCAGTCTTACATTACCAAGTCACTAATCTGAGAGATCAAGCTACAGATACCTCTTTGGAACTTCATTTAATATTACTAATAAGACTTAGGTTTACCTAAAATTTTCTACCACAGCTATTGCACCTCCTG
>NW_010409953.1:27901-33342 GCF_000710305.1 Buceros rhinoceros silvestris
GGGCCTAAGTTGCTACAAACATGTTTCCTTATCAGGGTATAAAGTCTCTTATGTTTGGCACCAAGGAAGCCACCTACTCCAGTACCAAGGCAGCGGAGGAGCCATCTTTTCTCCCTGCTATAAGCAGGAGAAAACCTGAGGCAAAAAAAAAAAATCCTCCAACCTGAGGCATATGACTCAAGTGCCTTGGCGTGTTTGATGAAAATATAATCTTTTACAAGACTAGTACTCTTTTTTCCTGAAGATTTTAGACCTCATTTTCATGACAGTACCTTTTCTCAGTTCCTGCCAGCAGGATAGCATAAGAAGCTTCGCATACTTCCAAGCATAGATTTGTGGAGTCAGTTAAATGGAGATTGATAAAGTGAGCTACTTCCTCAAGCCCCTGGGTAGGGCAGGAAATAAAGCAGATGGAGACACACTACTGACAAACCACCAACCATGTTGCACAGTGGCAAATCTTGTCACAAGGAAGGTACTCCAGCCATGATGTTACCTAGCAATTAAATGAATGTGCTTCCTCACTGAGACATCGGCTATGAGGTAAGGATTCTGCTATTCAGCTCCTTTTCAGGCAACATATTTATTTTCCATTTGAAGGAAACTATAAACCATCTTGCTAGCAACAGCAGCACTGTATTGGTGGGAGTTTACACACAAGTCTTTTATGTTTTCTCATAAAAAACACAGGCCAGGCTAAATAACACTAGGCTTACTGTACATCTAGCATCACATATTATTTCTACCAAAGTGCAAAGATTTGGACTATAATAACTGATTGAGTGGAGTGTGTTTGAGGACCTGCTGTTGAAAGAAGGAAGCAGCAATCTGGCTGTTCAATAAGCAAAAGCAAAATCTCATTTCCTGGTGGTTACCTAGTGATCTAACATGCAACCCACGTAGCTGTCCTTTGAAGAGGAGGACCCAAAAAAGAATTTTACAGCCTGCTTTTTCAGAATGTAATCTCATCACTGAAAGCAAAGACTGTTCTAAATACTGCTGAGCGGGAAAGAATATGGAAAAAAAACCCCTCAGTGACTACAAAGATCAAATGGTTCCTTATTAAAAGAGCTACATTTAGAGAAGCTAAAACTGCAGTTAGATTTCCAGTCGTGCTCAAATTGACTTCTCAGTGCCACCTCCACATATTTTCCCCTTGCACCTGACATGCTTTCCCCATCCTCCTTCCCAGCCTCCAAATTCTAAACAGTTACAAACAGCCAAATAAGTAACAGAGAAGAAGGTAGATCACACTCGTAACAACTTTTTTGAGCATTGCATCCTGTATATACCTCACTGCACATGGAGTCTCAGACAGGTATTCTCATTCCAGTCCCTGGGATTCTTCCTCAGACAAAGAGGGATAAAAGAGACCCTCAACCTGGAGCCACTGAAGAAATGTAAAGACACGGTGTCATCAGGATGGCACCAGTGATGGCACTACAGTCCGGTCTGCTGGCTTCGGTGGCTCTACTTCAGATGCAGAAGTAGAAGAGCAACCCTTAACATCCTGACAAGATACCAGACCTTTGTGATCTGTCTCTTCATGAAACAAAGAGAGCAGAGGACAATTCCAAAATAATATATTTACTTTTATTTTCTGCATCCAGAGTTTAAGTTCGTTTGGTAATGGACAAAACATTTTCCTTTAATTTTGGTGTGCAGAGGACAGCACATGATACAGAAAGGAAAACAGAAAAATGTGATATCTCGTTTTGCTTTCATTCACTTACCTGGGATCAGCAGTAAGCAAACACTTCTGCCACTGTTCCTGCTTTGAACACTAGACTACTGCTTTTAGCGGCAATATGATCTTTACCTATTGCAGCAATCTGCTGGCTTTCCTGACAGATGGCCGTGGTGCCCACACTAGACCCTGGACTCACTGCTCTTGTTAGTTATGACGAGTCAGCCTATTCAGGCAGTATATGGCCTGTCTGCCAGTGCATGGTTAGAACGGGATGTCTGCAGCACATTAGACTGTGCGCACAGGTGAGATTCTACACACATGCTGCTTTTCCCTGTGGAAATATGGACAGTGCTGTAGACAGAGAATCTGGAGAATTTATCTTCAACTTTTCCACAGGTTACGTGTTGAGATTCTTATGCTTTCCCTTGCACTTCTGGAAGAAGCCACGCTCATGATCACCTCAACTCTAAAGCAGTCCTTCCCTGGGGTTTTTAAATAGACACCTAGTCATTCAGGGACTACACTAAGTGAGGCATAGGGCTGAATTCCTGGTGATTTTTCTTCTTGTCCAGTCACAAACAGAAAAACAAGAATATTTCTTTAAACAGAAGTGTAAGACTTTGGCACTGTGGTAGACAAGATTAGTAAACAATTTTTTGCTTTAATTGTTTGATACCATTACTGTGGTTTAAGCCCACCCAAATGGCAACAAAGCAACCACACAGCTGCTTGCTCACTCCTACCTACCTCCAGTGGGATGGGGAGGAGAAAACACAGCAAAATTCTTAAGGGTCAAGACAAAGGACAGGGAGGTCTCATTCTGAGTTATGGTCATGGGCAAAAGACAGACTCGACTTAGGGAAACAAAATAAATTTAATTCAAAGAAAACCACCACGAATTCACCAATTGAATCGAGCAGGACAGTGATAGATACAGCTGGATCTTAAATACACCTTCCCCCAGCTGCCAGCGTCCAGAGGGGGTTGCTCCGATATGGTCCAGGGTGGCAGAGAGTGAGTAAAGACTCTCTTAACGCGGGCACGGCGTGGCTTTTTAAAGCAGAAACGGCATGAAAATCGAACAAACCCGTGAAAACTTTTAACCAATGAAAAATGGAGATGCAGCTGACGTCACATGGCAAGGAATACAACTGGTTAATTTAAAGCAAACTTCTTTCTGAAACAGGAGAAGTTGCTAAGCCATCACACAGTGCAGGCTTCCTTCCGAGTCACAGCCTTCTACAGGAGCAGTCCCCTGCTCCAGCCTGGGATCCTCCATGGGCTGCAGGCACGATTCTGTCCCACTGCTGATGCGTAAGGGCTCAACCTGCCATATCATTATGGGCCAAAGGGAAATAGCTGCTCCAGCATGCCTCGCCTTCTCCTTCCTCACCATTTAGGTGTCTGCATGGTTCTCTCTCTCTAGTCCCACTCCTCTCCCAAACAAAAGAACCTCCAAAACAAAAGAATATCAGAGAACAGGTTTTCCCCTCTAAATGTTATCACAGAGGCACTGATTGGCTTGGCCTTGGCCAGAGGCAGCTCCAGCTTGGAGACGGAGGAGTTTCTCAAAGCTCCTAACAGGAGCCATGCCAGTAGCTCTTTCCAAAACCCCACCAGATACAAACTCAACACACCCTTTATCATTCAAATTAGAAGAAGAACTGGTAAAATGTAATTTATTTCTTTTTATACTTTGTGTGGTCGGTAGTGAGAAAAATCTTTTTTGAAGGGCAAATCAATTTAATATTTTAATACAAATACAGACAGAAACATCTGAAAGATTATGTCTTTAAAATATTCTTCTGTTCTTATTTATATGCTTTCTTAATCTGTATGGAATTGAGCTCTTGGGTTCCCATCTTCTGTGTTAGGACAGGTATAGAATCCACTACCCTCAGTAATGAGACACACAATGCTAATGAACCATATTTTGGAAATGTACACAAAGTCAGCCTAGTACAGAATTACACATGACCCAGTTCTGTAACATATTCTACCCTTGTCCTTTGCTCCAGTGCAAAAAGTGCATAAAATAAAAACTACACCAGATGGAAACCGATGTACAATGTTTTGTATTATTATTGCTGGCAGCAGTATAACAGAGAATTGTGCTCTAATTTTCTAATTTGATGTAACTTTATGGCCAGTTTGCCTAAATTTAAGCAGCTACAGGAAAGGCAGCAGCCAATCAAATCCCTGTCATCTAGAGGACAACTTGTCTTTGGCTGTCAGTTGTACAAAGGCATAGGATCTGCTCAAACGTCTCTTTGAGGAGCCTGAGCCATAGCCCATTAAGGAACTCAGGTGCTACTGAAATGGCAAGAAGAGCGATGTAAGCCTCTGCCAGCCATGAGCTACAGAGAGCAGAGCCAGTCTAAAGGCAAAGAAGTGCACTGTCAGCGGAAGGCGAACATGAATAAACAACTCCTGTTCCATCAGACTTTGCTTCTTAAGCCTGTTGCTTATTGCCTGGTAAATTGGAAGTCATCAGGATTAACAAGCTTTCTGAGTCAGGCCATGGGAACAGCTGGACACCAAGTGCTGCAGTTTAGCAAATAACATCTAAGACCTTATTGGATCTGGTAGATTAAAGACTGACACTTGCCTTCACAGCACTCACTACTCACCAGTTTACGACCATCCCCACACACTCCAATTTCAAACAGGTAGAGGTGTATCCTAAAACAATTAGCAATTAATACAGCTGGCATGCAGTGGAAGCACCAGAAAAAATTAGTATTATCAATCATCTTTTAGTATCCACTGCAATATTGAACAGAAATCTCATCTCCATGTTGTGATGCAGTCCAGAAACTGAACTAGTATTGCTATTAACTGAAATAAAACCCAGTCTACAGGATTTCAACCCTCATTTAAAATTCAGTTTATTAAACACATCTCCCATTAAGCTAGTTCCATTATTTAAACAACATCATGCAATAAAAATACCTCAAGATTAAACTTACCATTTAAGTGATTTAGCTGGAAGTCCCAAGGAAAATGGTCTCGCGCGTCTCTTCCAAGCACAGATTAAAATACCGTTGCACAACACGGCATGATTTGCACTCTCTACTTGAGAGGAGTCTGGTTCTCAGATATTAGGGATACATTTCAAACTAGGACTAAGCATCATTACGTGGAAGATGCTGTGTGTTAGCATCAACTCTTCTTTCACACAGCTCTGTTGAAGCTGCATCCACTGAAGAGGAGAACCTGGCTCAGGTAGTACAGGCCAGCCATCACCCAGCCCTCACAAAATAGAGGAGTTACCAGTCAGAAAGAAGATTCATCAACGATGTTAAGCTAATGGGCCTCAAGATGATGTACATGGAAGCATTGTTTACTCTCTTTTCTAGTACAAGAACAAGGAGAAATCAAAGGAAAAGTGCAAGCTGCAGGTACAAAAGAAAACATAGTTAAGCTGTTGAACTCACTGTCACAGGACATGGCAGCTGCTACATGTTTACAAGCTCCGAGAAGGAGACTAGACTAAATCCCAGAATAAAAATCCATCATGATTTAATAAGAACAAAGATACTACCTCCAGCTGATGAAATCCTTGAGCCACATATCATTGGATGATAGAATACCGCACTGGGGAGTTTTTACTACAGGCTTAACCTGGTTCTGACAGTCATCGCTGGGCACTCACAGCTGGCCAGTACAGTCATTTTATGTTCTTAACCAAGTACCACAGGGATAGACACTGTATGAAAACTTGGTGTGGTAGGTCAGCAAAGATCTCCTT
>NW_010409954.1:0-10363 GCF_000710305.1 Buceros rhinoceros silvestris
TCATGCTGAAGAAAATTGTGAATAAAGTTAACAATATAATTAGGAAAAATAATGAAAAGGAAAAATCTGTGCAGCAAAGACATAGAACTACTATACAGGTATTGAGTATATAAATACTCAAATACAAGATTGAAGCATAGTATTTGATGGGCTTATTGAAAAGGCAAGTATAAACCAACTACTTAATATGCCTGTGAACTGGTAAATTGCAGATACTGTAAAACAAGCTGCAAGCCAAGGAAGTTACTCAGTAAACTACTGGGTTGATTTCTGTGACTGCAATCACAAGTGGACAAAAATACTATCAAAACTTCCGTCATTGAAATTATTCTATGTTAGTTCTGTGGTAAACCATACTTCACTTCCATGTCTATATCTTCTTTCTCTTACACCTTCCTTTTCTCTTATTTGCTCAGATTGGAGAAGAGAAAGCTCTGGGGAGACCTTGTTGCAGCCTTTCAGTACTTAAAGGGAGCTTAGAAGAAGGATGGAGAGGGTCTTTCTATCATGGTCTGTTTCAACAGGACAAGGTGTAATGGTTTTAAATTAAAAGAGGGGAGATTAAGACTGAATATAAGGAAAAGGTTTTTTTAGAGTGATGATGATGAAACACTGGCACAGGTTGCCCAGAGAGGTGATAGAAACCCCATCCCTGGAAACACTCAAGGTCAGGTCTTACAGGGCTTGAGGCAGCCTGATCTAGTTGAATATGTCCCTGCTCAGTGCAGAGGGGTTGAACTAGACGACCTTTGAAGGTCCCGTCCAACCCAATGCATTCTATGATTCTATTTCCCTCTGACCTCTTTTTTACATACTGGTTTTTTTTTTGTTGTTGTTCTGGCTTATGAGGTTTTTTTGTATGCAACTACAATGTCCTCTCTAGAATTCCTTCTCCTGAAGCAACTCTTCCTGCTCATAGTTAATAATACCTACAGTTGTTCGTTCTGAACCGTCTGCCCTGTATCTTGCCTGTGCTTGCTCTTTAACTCAGCTAAGGACAATTACAGTATCTGGCAAGAGTTACTAGTCATGTGAATGTATTCAGCGTTAGGTAGACTCCTGACTTCAGCTGCTGTTTGTTGGCCAGAATAGCTGACCAGTTTGGTAAGGGTTGCAGAGCATACGCTATTTCCCCACACTCCAAAGAGATTAAGTTAAATGAGGGAAGTATGGTAAGCACTTAATATCTGAGCTGTGAAAGGCATTTTGACAGTAGGGCGAATCAGAGGAAGATTCTCTTGAAAGACTGAAGGAACAGTTAAATGGTATCTACCAGGAGAATGTTGAGCATTCAGGAACAGGTGGCAGCAGGATGCAGAGATTTTGAATACTGCTATTCGCAAAAGCGGTGTAGCAGCTATGTAAGTATGTGCATCTTTCCACAGAATGAAATTTAATGTGTCTAAACCTTCAGTGGGTCCTACCTTTGTGTTAGTAGAACTGTGCAAAGCGTAAGCAAGACACTAATTAAAGCTTTTATGATAGAGAAGAATAAGATGGCATGAACCATGAGTCAAGTAAGGCTTTGTCACAATCACAATGCTGTCCTCATTCGGAATCTGGAGCAACATGGTAAATATTAAAAGAGTGTAAAACTGATCAGGCACCAACAGTCATTGATAAGCTATCAAGGGGGTCACTGTCAAAATGGAAAAATGTATCAAATAACATTTGATCCTTGTCCTTCACAAAGTATGGTGCAGAAGGCACGCACAGTGTTTAGACACCTAGATTTAGCTCCGATGACAATGAACAGCACAGTTGTCACTATATCACTATGAAAGTAGAGAGGGCAAAATGCCGTAAGTTAGCTGTCATAATATTCCCTCTGCAGAATTCCTGTATGGTTTGTTCTTCCTCACAAAAGGTGACAGAGACATTTGGCTATTAGTTCACCAGCTGAAGAGGAAAAATAAAGGCACACCATCAAATATGTGGATCTTCAGTATCCCTCTAGTGTACCCATAATATATTACATATTTTGATGTTCTTTTAATCAGGTGATATTCCTCAGTGTAAAGTTTGAGTTGAAATGGAACAAATAAGAGCACTAATAAATAGATATTAAATGACATAAAGTAACAAAACATACTCGTTTCCTGTTTTATAGAGCATTAGTGGAACTGAAAAACTAGACTGAAGGTTTGAACTTCTTTTTTCCCCATTACAAATATTTTAAAAGTTTTCAGCTCTGCAAGATTGTGGTTTTTCTTTTTGTTTCAGGGTTTTTTCCTTTTCTGATACTTCAACTTCATAAAAACAGTTATCTCTTTTCCAGGTAGTTGTTCAGAAATCTGTTGGTAAATGCAACAGTAAGCTGAATATGGCTTTAAATTAGCAAGTAACTTCTGTCTAAAACATGGTGAAATTTTTCAGTATTTCCCTATCCAATTTAATAGACTTTCTATGGTGGTCTTAAAATGCAGTTAGAGTCGGTTTCCAAAAGTTTAATTTTATTTTGTAAGATATATGAAAATATTTTGTTGGGTGCCTACAGTGTGTGAATGTTGTGATGTCACTGCAGTTCCCAGTCATTAGTGAAGCAGGACACGCAGGAGGAGGTGTGACATGAAAACAAATCCAGGTTTCATCATGCAAATCCATTATGGAAGTGGTTTTGACTGCTGAATAAGTAAAAAATTATTTAAATGAAAGTAGAGCTTGATGTGGAATGACAAGTCTTGACTAAATCTAGATCTATATAGAGATGATGTTTCAGTATGGAGAAATTAATTTTTTAATTGAAACCTCAAAATAATCCAATAGAAAATAGATTTTAAAGTGATTTTTCAATTTGGCAAGCCTATCAAAGAGAGGATGAGATATCACAATGTTATTTCTGGAATAGGAGGATGGGAACAAAGATTTACTGGGATTATGGTAGGGAAAAAACCTGAATAGTCCTACAACACTTAAACATTTTTGTCCAGTACGATTTTGAGTACATACTTTTTAATACCCCCCAAATCCATTATTTTTTCTGCTGTTTAGACAGGGGATGGTAGAAAATAAGGATGTCATTGCAGAAGGTTTAGGCCACCTTATTAACTCAAACTGAATTGATAAGACCTATGACAATGTCTCAAAACAGACAGATACCCAAATAACCAGCTGAAGTCACACCTTGCCTGATGGAACATTACTGAATAAAGCACAGCTAACCTCTGTACTGGCAGATTATTGCAATAAATCTTACAGAATCCGGTAAAGATGTACTGAAAATCCCGGTTTCCTTTTAAAATGTCTGGTTTTATCTTCCACATAGTATTATAGTAATCTTTGCATTGTTGTTGTTCAAAAGTAATTAACACAGTATCCCTCAGGTTTTCTTTGTGCACAAAAGTATTCTGAAAGACATTATTTTCCAACAAACCATTAGACCAGGGGCAGGTGGATTCTTGTAAAGGTGAAATAGCTCCTGGTTTTGGCTCTGAGCACTCCTTGGTGGGTACCTCTGATCTAGAGGTTATATTAGTTCTTCTACAAAAGCTGCATAGTGAGGAGCCCCAGATCTTTCTTTAGAGAAAATAGGAGATAGAGAGAAGTGGTGAGGAGGCAAAACAGTCAGAAATAAATGAAAGATTACCTGATGGTCATATGACTTCACAGGCAACTGGACAGTAAGTGGTGTTTCTGTTTGGGATTTTTTTACCCTTCAGCTGAGAGGCAAGAGTAAATGCCTGGCATCTGCAGCCCATTTTGATTAGAATTTGTGCTATGTATTCCAATGCATACTGTATTGTATTATGTATTACTTCATCAGTTCTCCTATTAGAACTCCCGAGTTAGAAGTCTAAAATAGTTTCTGGCTCAGAGAGGAAAGTCATTAGATTAATTCCAGTTTATTAATATGTGAACGTATCATTATTACCAAGGCCAACAGTGGCAAAAGCACCATCAATTTTGCTTGCTCTCTGAACCTCCCTTGAGTTTAAGAAGACAGATAGGGTCATTGATTCACTGTATTATGTGTCCTAATGCTTTGCAAGGCTCAACTTTCACTCTGAACTCCTGGGGACTTTCTGCAGTGCTCTCCATCGCCCATATAGAAGTGCTTTCTTCTTGAGAATCATACTGAGCAGCTCGTCTTCCTGATCTCTTGTAGCAACAGTGTCCACAATGTGGTTTTGCGTTAAAAGATTACTTGTTTTCATCAGTTGTAATTGGTATGTTGGCTATACTCACTGGGGAAAAAAAGTAAACTGAATTATCTCTTCATAGTCATCATAATATTTAGTAGTTTAGGAACATATGAGAATAATACAAACTAAACAAATGCCATTTTTATTTCTGCTGTGTCTTCTAGAAATTCTAATATTTCCTGCTTGTAGCAATTTTCTTATTTGTCCCCCAAAACATACATATTTCTGTCTTTTATTGTTTGGGGTTTTTTTCAGATGGTAGCCATCAATAAGCAGGTATGTGCAGATTTAACAAAGAAAAACAAAAGAACTTTAGAATATATTATTTTCTGTATTTAGCTTAATACTTTCAGTCTTTAATTTTCAATTATTTCTATTTCTTTGGACAGCTAATATATTTTTTCAAGTTGGTGTCAGCCATCTCTGTGGAATTTTTCTCCTGAACAGTATAACTTCAGAAAGGCATGTTTTGAAGGGCAAAATCTTTCAAACGTGTTTTGTAGTGCAATTGCCTATATTAACTTAAATCTGTCATCTTGCTCTTCAGTTACTTATTTTTATAATAATTGGTTGGAATTTCTCATTGTCAAGACTGAAAATTATTACATATTACTTTATAACTTTGCCATGTCACATTTCTCTATCTTAGTGTTTCCTTAGTGTCAGATCTTTTTGAACGGCTGAAAACTATCTCTTCTCCTCCTCGTTCCTCTGTGTGACAGGCACTGCTAAAATCTATAAATAAGAAAGAGTAAGGGAATCTATTTTGAATTTAAGATATGCTACATTTTTCTGACCTCTTTTGTTTTACTGACAAGAATTACAACTGATTGTGGAATTACCTTTTTCTAACAAAAAAAAAAAAAAAAAAAAAAAAAAAAAAAAAAAAAAAAAAAGAAAGAAAGAAAGAAAGGAAAACCAGAAATTACCTCCATTTTATCATACAGCTCATGTATAGGAAACCTTCCAGGAAAGCAGTTACTGGATTCATAAACTCAGAAACTCACATATGGACAGCTTCTTTATGTTTTTGTCTCCCTGCGAGTTACTTCATGCACTCTTCACAATCATTTTAAGTGTCAGAACAAAGTCAGACTTACTTTTTCAAATATAGCTATGGTGCTTTGAGAAATGACTGCTCTCTGGAGGAGAGGACTGAGGACTCAGATCCTTCTCTTTCCAGGTGATTGATTCATAAGCCTTATATGGAAAAGGCTCAAGTTATGTTCGTAAACATATATGAGTCTAGGCACAGAAGACTTGACTACACGATGACAGTTTTCTATCAGCACAAATTCTTAGAAATGTTTTGAAGGCGTGTTTTTTTAACATTAACATTCAAGATGTTAATACATGGTAAGAACAGGAAATATGGTCATATTGTGTCTCTGAGAACAACTCTTGGTAATGTCAAAGGGGAGGCTAAATTCAATACCACATGGAAGTGTTTTTACTAGAAGTTTTGACACCTCTTACAACTAGTGTTCCAAAGACATTAGCATTCGTTAGCATGAAATTGCAGAATAAGAAGTCCATTTTTAGCATGATTCATGCGGCAGTGGGAGTACAGATACAGATTAACTTTAATGATGCTTTTAAAACTATTACAAGACACTTACATAGCTTTTCACATGTGCATTAGGGAGTAAGATTTGTTTGGCCTGCCAGGTAGATAGGTGCCAACTATAGTGAATAGCAGGTAAATAATATGTACAAAAATGAGTACTTTTCTCTCTGGAATCCATTTTCTGAATACCCCAAAAACTGGTAAACAAAAAAACCCCCAAACCGTAGACCATAATTTAAGAACTGCCATGTATACTGTTTGAAAGGCAAATTGAAACTTTTAAACTATTATGGAAACTGAGATCAGACCAGTCACAGAATAAAAATTGTACTTGCTTCTAAGACCATTAGTGTTACACCATCTTATGTTTCCAAGGTTAGTAGTGGTTAACTGATTAAATGCATTGCAACAAACACCTACGATGAAATCAGCCTGTAATTCTCTTGAAAAGAGCATAGATAAGAATCTTAGCAAAGGATAGCTCATTCCAGCTATCTTTCAGCTAACTTCTTCCAGCACAAGAAGATTCTTTTGTAATTCCTGAAATCTCCAGAAGTTTGATGGGTCTGGCAGTGATGATGTAATGATGGGGGGAAGTTACATATATTTTCTGTTTTCTTTATCGTCTTTGAGACCAGTGGGAAGACAAATCTGTAACAGAAATCAGCTCAGCCATTACGTATTTGTCAGTTCTACTCCACTGTGGTCCAAAATTATATCAAGACATTGTTGTGTTGAGTGTAAATACACGAGAGGGGGAAAAAAGATGTGCCCTGTCCCTAGAAAACTGGCATTTTACAGGAAGGTTTGCATAGCTGTTTGCAAACAAACACCAGCTTGAGTACGTTCTAACAGCAAGACACTCCACTGAACCAGAGGGTCCGTCAGCATGCTGGTCTTGTGTTCTGCCTAGTAGAATAACCCTCGCTGAGATCCCACCCAAGTTATGTCCTGCATCTTCCCCTATAAAAGATGAAAGATAAAAACATGCCTCAAACAAAAGCTGTCCTGCAATCTGGAACAGGAGTAATAACCCATGTTAGGTCCACCCAATGATCCGTTATAGAAGCAGCCTTTTTAAAGTGCCTCATCAGACAGACTTTTTTCACCCAGGGATGAGTCCTGCATTGGCTTGTTTGTTTTGAACGCATTGTTCTGTTTTCAGATAAGAGAGATGATCTAGCATCTAGTATTTTATACCAACTGCTAAAAAAAAAACCTTTTTGAAAGTTTTATTTATTTACTCTCTATAAAGGGTAGAAATAAGGAATCATTCATCAATAACACTATACTAGTCATTATACCACAAGAAGTATAACTCATTAAGTGACTAAAGATTAATCATTTAATACAAGGTGCAGTGTAGTTGCTTAATTTTTGCGGATTATAATGCGTATTGAAACAAAAATCTTTCTATGTAAACAAGACAAAATTGCATGTCATCTTACTAAAGTTCTTTGCTTCTAACTCTATAGGCTGAAGAATAAATCTAGGAGAACTTGAGCTGTATATGGTCTGTAGATAAGATTTACTTTTCAATTACTTCTAGCTTATTTATCTTCACAAACATTAAACTAACCCTTATATTACTTATGAATTAAGATATGTATCAAGTGAAGCTTGTGTTCTTAATTTAAATTTTTCAAAGCCAATACGGTTTAAAGCTTACTTTCTAGTAAATGATGTAATCATGTTTTGATATCAATATTTTTAATAAGGCATGAGAGAATTGTGAGAGACAAGATGAAACATTATTTGAGTGCCAGTGACCAGAGAAAAAAACAACAACACACTGGGAATGGATTATTTCCAAGTTACACAATACAATTTAAAATCTATGGGACGACAGCAAGGTTCACTTACTTCTTTTATGGTGGTAGCACTTACTTCAGAAAAGTGAACATAAAATGTGATTTGTTAAATCTACACTGTTAGGATAGCACACCTGCTGTCAGCAATTTGTAACCTGCTGTCACCAATTTGTTACCTTTTTCTCCTAGGTTTAGGATGCTCTGCTAGCACACACAATCTTTTCTTTCTTTCCAAAACAAATATTTTCAATGCAATAGAAGTTTTCATACTCCAACTCAAGTATCAATTGGATAAATTGAAAGTAAAAATCCTCCAAAGCCAAATTAACAAAATAGTCTTTCCATTCTCAGCTTCATCTTGTTCCTTCACTTCTTTTTGCACTTTGTCATTATCTTGTGTCTTGCAGTTCTTGAAACCAGTATCTCCTCTGAGACCCAAACTAGGGAATCTTTTATAGTATCTGCACAAAAATCCTGACAGGCTGCTGAAAATATCTCCATTTCATGCTGTTCTTTTAGTCTCATGATGTGCTACTTAAACGTGAAAAAAACTTTAGGTACTCAGTCTGATGGACCAGAATGGAATCACAGTCAAGATTAATTCTTTACATGTTACTTTGGAATAAGTTCTTTTAACTACTTCAGTACTTGTACACAGACCCTTAAACGAACAATGTTTACCACAACAGCGAATATGATCTTCATATAGTACATCAGGGGAAAAAAAAGGTTTTGTTCAGGAGAGAAGGTCTAGCAGTATTGGAAGAGTTTAGATGTGCTTAACCCTACCCTTATCCAGCACAAAATGGCATGGCTCATGTCACCTATCAGGGTCACACTAGTGCAGTTATAATGTTTCCCAAATTACAAAGTTTCCCTGAGTCTGCCTTTGCCACTTACATTGTATGTTTAAGCATGAGATTCTGAACTATGCATTTTTCGCAACATTTTTTTTTTTTTTTTTTTTGCTTGAAGTACTGTCATTTTGTTTCTTGATTTGCTGCTTTTCCTTTTAATGAGATTTGGGTTTGGTTTGGGTTTTTTGGTTGGTTTGTTGGTTGGTTGAGGTTTTTCTTTTTTTTTTTTTTTTTTTTTTTGCCAAAGATATGGTACCAACTATAAAATAAAAGCCTGGGTGGTAGAAAAAGCAGATGTAATGATGTTTTTGTGAAAAATTGTAGCTTTGAGAGCTTTTATTTTAAAAAAATAAAAGATAAAAGTATTGACTTTACTAATTTTGCTTTGAAAGCACTTTTTCCTAGCTCATATTCATGTTCAGGACAATTCAATTCATTAGGAAAAAAATAACAGATCAAGAAAGAAATAAAAACTTTAAATCTTTCTGTTGAATTTCAAAATGCATGGGAATTAAAACCCCAAATTCCACATCTCTCCTAGGTTATGACAGGTTAATTGCAGAGTAATTTCATAGGTACAATTTATAGTATGAGGAATTTCATTAGATGGTTTAGTTCCTTCAGTGGGAAACCTGCCCACACAAGCTTGTAAAATCAGGAAAAACTGCTTGAAGAGCTTGCTTCTAACGTGCCGTAACAATGATGCATCTCATCGGGCACTTTGGGAAATACTCTGTCTCTGTTCAGAGAACTTTATTTTCTTACTGCTAGGTTACAAAATTAAAACAACCTCCATTCTGTACGTGCCCAATTTACCTCCTAAAACAGTTTATTTCACTGAAGTTACAGACTTCATTGTGTCCCTGTGTGTAATGCTTATACTCACTTAGGGAGAACAGAGGGAAGTTTATGGGCTGTACGTCCCAAATCAAGGCATGTGATGAGGAAGACTCTTTGAATTGGTATGCCATTTATTTTTAGTGTGGATAACCATTTGCCAGATGTGTGTAGTCACAGAACAGGAGAATGGACCTCTGAAGCTGAGATGCAGCGAGAAAACATGAGGTGGAACAGAAACTATTGGTAGTAACAGCTAAAGATACGGAGCACCCAAAAGCAATAGACCATGGAATAAGGTGTTAAAGAAAGAGATTTATGTATTACTCTCCACCACTGTATTGCTTACTCTTGATATTCCCATACACCATATGCTTTAAACTCAGACTGCAGGAGAATTTCAGAAGCAGATAATAAAAAGCATTTCATACTTTATCAACCTTGTACTCATTTCATGCTTCGTTATCAGTTATACTTTCACATCAGCATATCTGTCACCATTCCATACACTTGGAAACTATTTCTGCCTTAAAACTGACAAAGTCGGATTAGACTTTCCTGCAACTGAATCAATTCTCTGTTAGATAAATGGGCAACAGGACATGTCATTCTCTCTCTTTCACACACACTCTTACTTTAGCCAGTGAATTATACTAACACAATGTTGCAAAAATATATCTATTTTACTTATTCAAGTTAAAGTTTAAAGAGATTGAAATTTTAACAGAACATATCTTTAAGTACATCTTTTCAGTATGTAAAATGCATATAGTCAAAAATTTTTTCCATAATGCACAGTGATATGTCACTGAAAGTTTTTCGAATTCTTTTTGTATGAAATGCAAGAGCAATCATTAGATCTCTTCTGGGTCAGCTGGCGGTGGTCTTGACACGCATATTCACCACGTGTTATAGAGCTGTTCATTAGTTAGCAGTAACTCATGGTGATCTGAAATGCTGGGTTCTACCTTCAGGCTATAAAAAAAATGTAAAGTTGTTAGTAGGTGTCACCGGTTTGGCTGAGGTAAAACACCAAGATCCAGTCACGATAATACCTTCCCTATCCCACCAGAGATAGGGGAAGGGAGAAAAGGAATTAGTGAGACCTCGAATACACTTTTTGGGAAAACTGAAACAAACTTTAATAAC
>NW_010409955.1:0-1154 GCF_000710305.1 Buceros rhinoceros silvestris
TTTTATCTATTCTCCCTTATCTCTTTCTCACCCTTTTCCAGGCTGGTTTAACTTCAAGGGCGTCTGCACCATTAAACTTCCCTGCTTTTATCTCTCATACATGCAGTCTGTGTGTTAAGATTTCCTTAGCCCGACTGAAGCCGTTAACGAGCATCAAAAGTTTTCTGTGTAAGCTTTGGCTGGTTTCGCTTTTGCCAGCCAACACATACACTATTTCGTCGCATTTCCTTTCGGTGGGAAACAGCCCCCCTTTTCAAACTGCGACAGATTGCTAACATAGAGAGGAAGAAATCAGAAAGGAAAGGAATGAATCCAGAAATGACTAGTATACCCGCCTTGAAAGCTGAGAATAGTGCTGTTGTCTGAAGAGCAAGTGAGTTTTAATAAAATATTTGCTCTAGACAGCTGTTTCATGATATCTCACATCTTGTTTTATCTGAGTGTTCAAATCCTTGTGAAGAACTTGCTTTAGAAGGTACCTCGTTTCTCACCTGGAAGCTCAATAGTTTTGTGTCTTGCACTGTACCAGTGAGTACCTTTCTCATGGGTGTGACTTGAGGTGTATTGGAGTTGATATTTGGATTAGACTAATGGTAATTTCGAGCTTTATTTGGTTGGCTATTTTTGTTAATCTGTTTTTCTGTAGTTTTTCAGAAGTGATGCCCAGCATTGCAGCATTAGAGCAAGATTTGAATCTATGTGTTTTCTACCTAGGCAGGCTATGGCAATGCCTGTTTGCTGGACTTGTCTTTATCGCTGGCAATGGGGGGGATGTGACCACATTTACGCCAATGAGTTAAACTGACCACTCAGTTATTTGGTTGTTCGTTCTTAAAGAGCGTTTACAAATGGATACGTGCTGTTAAGGCTGATGACGGATGTTTCATGTGGGTTATGTATCCACATGATAGGCACC
The DNA here is from genome assembly GCF_000710305.1 of Buceros rhinoceros silvestris. Classification (NCBI taxonomy): domain Eukaryota; kingdom Metazoa; phylum Chordata; class Aves; order Bucerotiformes; family Bucerotidae; genus Buceros; species Buceros rhinoceros. Next base: position 917 of record NW_010409955.1, read on the forward strand.
CTTTGAGAGTGACAAAATCCATGACAGAAAGCTGCCTTGTCCTCGTAATTTTGTGGTAGTCTCTTGATATTTTCTTTTTTAATCAATCCCTTTCATGGGTAGTGTTACACTGCAGTAGACTGTATGTACAGCAAAGTAGTGCCTCCCACCTCTGCTTCTGCTGGTAAACTTCTTTTTGCAGGTACTCTGCATCTCCTACACTTTGATTAGTCCAGAGGGCCTTCTCTTTCCACGGAGT
>NW_010409955.1:1231-4397 GCF_000710305.1 Buceros rhinoceros silvestris
CTTTCCCTGGAGTCTGTTGATCAGCACTGTTAGCTTCATTAGAGAGGGAATGAGAAGTGCTTTTAACATATTTTTACTATAATTTGATCATCTTCTTCCTCCTTGCTTTTTCTAAGCGTTTGTTTTCAACCTCCAAATCTAGTATCTTGAGGGCACTCTTTGTAGTTGTCACCCAGTTTTATTGAAATCTTGTGTTCAGAATGAGGTTGGGATTCTAGAAGATTCTTTGAAGTGCTAATTAAAAGAAAAGATGAAGAAATATTTACACATAAGGCAACAATGAAGGTTGTATGTATAAAACAACAGATGTAGAGAATTATATGTAACTTTTAAGGTCCATTTGGTGGTATGCAGAAGCAATAACCTTGGGATAACGTCTTTTGTCTAGAATTCTGTTTCAGAGCACATTCATCCTGATGTATGTATTTTTTTCCTGTCTGATTAGTAAATACTTGAACGATTGTGAAGAAAGCATGACTCAAGCTTCTAAAATCAGCAGAAAGTATGAAGAGCTCCTTATACAGCTTTCTGGACTGTTGGACACAGACATCAGAGAAAAAGAGAAACCTCAGGAACATTTAATGTCAAAGGTGATTACGTGTAGGCAAAGGTTCCTGTAAAGAGATTTGGAAAAGAATATTTGGTTGTCAAAGAAGTAAAGCAAGTGGTGAAGACAGGAATTGTGTCAAGTAGGGATTGGCAGACAGTGCTAACATTAAAGACAGATTTTTTTTTCATATTGGACTGATTTTCACAGGTGATGGCCATTCATAGACCTCAGTGAACTCAGTCTGCTCTTGTTTGCATAAATATTTTACAGCCTGTAGTTCCCAAGTACAGTCCTAATTAGATACTTTGTTGAAAGCTTTCCTGAGAACATTAACACTGGGAGTTGCTAGGTAACGTGTAAACTGAACCACTAGATCTTAACACTTATCTCAAGCCAAACGGAAACATCCGAAATGGCATGCCCTAAAACAACCTTAACGATGCCCTGGAACAAAATGCTGTAGATTAACTGTGTGGCGCTTTTGAGACTTAATCATAAAACTATTATTTCTCTTCAGAATACTTCTCCAGTTCAAAAAACTAAGCTTCCATTTAGGAAAGGAAAATCATATGTATACTTTTCTAACCTTTACTGATGCTGCTGATGGGCAATTTATCCTGTTTTTATGCATTTTCCTCATGTTCTGTCCAGTCTTTGCTAACCCTATTTTTTTTTCACTTGGGACACAGTAGGTGTTTTGGGAAATTCAGTCTCATTATATTCATATTATTGTAAGAGTTCTGGTTACAAGGAATATTTAATAAACTGAGATTATCTAGGTACACATCACAGTGATTTCTTAAAGTACTTGCCCCTATAATATTACAAACACATTTAAAATGTAACAAATGATACTCTAACAAAACTTGGCCAGTTGTCGTTAGTGGCAAAGATGTGTGTATCAAGCTGTAACTCTTACATGTTTGAAGTTAAGGAAATAACTGGAGTTTAAAAAATCATATGTTGACATCTTGTTTTAACAATGTAATAATAAATCCAGTTGTGAAATCTGATTTGTGCTGAAAACTGTGTGCATTAGGAAGACTTAGCAACTCATTTTTCTGTCTGGGGTCATAGCATATCTATTCAGCTTCTTTTCCACATTATGGTTTTATTTAAGACAGAATTGATCTCAGACTTAACAAATGTCTTGCCAGTAGGAGTCAGGGTACATTTTTTTACCTTATGCACTATTTGAATTGCCCACATTAATTTATTCTACTTCTTGGAAATAGCGTAACGTACCAAAACAGCCCTAGAACCCTCCTGGCAATGACTCCTTTTTCCAAGGTGTTGGCTGCTCAGAACAGCAGCCCAGGTGTTTGGCCCTGCCCTTGGATATACTTATGAAATAGCTGTTACTAACTCGAATGTGCCCGTGCCTAAAAAGTTTCGAGCATGAAATACAGCTTTCAGTTTCTCATTCCAAATGAGATGCATAAATCTGAGGAAGCCAAACTTAAATGGTCTGTTTTTCACAGACCTGAATTTAGCTACATGATCTGTTTTAATTTTCTGACCTGCTTCATGCAAAGTGCAGATATGAGTGACAGTAGCTCTCCACCTGTTAAATAGATCGTAGAAATTGTGTGGGAGTAAATCTGAACCACATTATACTAAGGTGGGGGTTTCTGGCGAGGACACGGTACTCATTTTAATGGTCTTTATATCCCTTTAGAAAGGGATGGTAGAATGCAATTTTAAATCTGACCTAGGGGTCACCAGAAACACCAGTCTTTATTGGGATAATTAGGAGCAGGTATACTGGGATGGATATATGTCATTGCTTAGTGCTTTAAAAAAGTTACTAATATTCAAATTATTTATCTAGATCTCTGAAATACGTACAGAAAATCTGACACTGAGAGACCAGGTTGCTGCTTTTCAAGAAGCTATCAATGTCCATGAGATGGAGTCCAAAGCTAGTAGGGAAACTATCATGAGGCTTGTTTCAGAAGTGACCAAGGAGCAGAAAAAGGCAGCAGGATACTATCAAGACACAGAAAAACTTAGTAAGGTACATAATTGCATGATGTGTGTGTTTGTCTAGTTTTCAAAAGTTTCCTTGAAATTGTAAATTAATTTTCAATCGGAGTTGTATGAGGAAAAAAAATGCTTCTGAAAGACTGTCAATGATTAGGGTCTTTCCTAAAATGACATTTTTCTAAAGTTATTCTCAACTTTTTGGTTCTGCTTCCTTTGCGTTGTTGTAGCCTTTGCTGTGCTTGCACAAACATGTATATAAACAGGTGTTTATAGTATTAATGAGTATACCTGAGGCGCGAGCATCGAAAAATGAAAAAATGCTGTTTTAAATAATATTCATGTGATATTGCAAGTTCTCTGAGGATTATCCTACTCAGTTTCTACAAAAATTCTAATGAGAATTTGAAAGGTATTGATAGGACACTATTTCATTCTTTCTCTTAAGGAATTGGAAGTGTATTGGCTTCCAGACACCCTAGATTATCTTGTTTCACTGTGTTACAAACTTGCATTTCGTAACTGTAAACACTCACTTGGCTCATACCCAAAAAGTCGTAGTTAGTAAGATGGCTCTTGCAGGAAAGCACTGTTTTGCTGTGGGGAACCCACAGAAGAAATTTGTGCAGCAGG
>NW_010409955.1:4482-15526 GCF_000710305.1 Buceros rhinoceros silvestris
AGGAATGGTCTGAAATGAGAAATTAAACCAAATTGTAAGTCTTCACCAAATTCACCTAGGTACTATTTGGAAAGAAAAAGGATGTGATTTGAGAATTTAATTGCTCCAGGAGAACTCAGCATTAAGAGTTTTTGTACATTGCAAAAGATGGATGAGCAAAGTGACCTTCTGCAGCAGTTTTCCTTATTACTTTGTACTTCGAGTGACAACTATGGAAAGAGAGCACTTTACTAAAACCAGAATGAAAATTTCCTGCAGATACTAGAGCAGTGTGGTTAAAGCTGACGGCCAGAACTTAAGAAAATAAGAGAAGGAAGTTAGACTGCCAAATATGTAGCTGAGTTATATGTGGCTGAGTTTGTACAAATTTTTAACATAAAAGGAACTTTGTGCGAATAAGTTTTCAAATGTAATATATAATTTTTCTCACCTACCAGGCTTTACTTTTTCCCCAAACCACAACACACTTTAAAGGATATAGTGTTCTGATTTGGTTGTGGGCAAAATACTTAGGAGATGAGAAATAGCTGACAGCGTGCTCTGGAGAAGAAAGAATTTGTTGTGGGGAAGATAAATGTTAAATACCACAAGAGTCATAAATTTTATTTATTGCTGAAAATATTTCTAACAAAGCTGTGTAAGATGGGACTGAGAGAAAACCTGCAACAAAAACTTAAACAAGTCCTTTTTGCAAACATTTTCTTCTTGTACTTACTTCAAACACAGGTGTGTGAGTAAGAGCAGGGTGTAGTTTGCTCACTAAGTAGGTCAGAATCAGGAGATGTTTTAAACCAGGATGAGGGCTTCATCTGTGACTTGTTTTACAAGTTTGCTCTGATTGCCAAAACATTTCCAAAGCTGAGCTAGTTTTATGAAAAATATTTTCCTATCATTATTGTGCATGTGCCAAATACACAATTTATTTAACCCATTTTGGAGAAATGTCTTGCTGAATTATTAACATTGCTGTTCAGATGCTGTGTGTGTCACCAGGGCTTATCTAGAGGCTGCAGATTCCTCCAGTTTAGCTACTTAAACTTGCAGATACTGAGTAAATCGGTTGAAAATGTTTTGTGTTCACAAAAGCGTATTAAGGAATTCAGTATTGAAAAAAATAGGTAAAACCCCAAAAATGCTTTAAATCCACATATCTGAAGGGGGATGTATGGCATCCCCTGTTCCCCTGATGGGTATCTTATTAAGTTACAGAAAGGGCATCAGAGGTACAAAGATGGTTTGACTTTGTCATACATTTTTCTGCACACTTTAAGCACATGAACAGAATTGCACGTGTTGTGACCTGTTCCCCTGTGAAGGCAAAAAGCAGAAATCCAACCTGCTCCTGTGTGAGAAGACACACACACGTGGCAGTGTGTTTATGGATTGTTTTATGAACTCTGATTAATGGAATTGCCTGTAGCAGAGTTCACTCAGCACAGACTGTGTACAAGTGACTCTTGCCTGTGTTTGCCTGAAGATCCCAGAGCAAAATGAATTTGCCATCCTCTATATTACAGACTGAGAGGGTGGCCTGTTTCCCCCAGAGTTCTCTCAAAATTCTTCCTAAGTGTATAGAGACCATCATACTGTTCTATCAGTCTTCTCCAGCAATCCTCTGCCACTGCACTGTTCTCTGCCAACTCTCTGAATCATTGTGAGGTTTTTTTGCCGTGTAGTTCTTCCCTCCTGCTTCTTGGGATTTTTATGAGCTTTCTCTCCTGACCAGGTGCCTTTTTTTATGTCCCAGGAAGAGGCCGCTATCTAATGATCAATTAAATGGATTGTAGGTTCTGAAATTCTTGATGAAGAAAAATGCAAGCTGGTTGGTTTTGTCTCAAGGTTAATGCGTGAAAGTGATCCAGAATGTTTTTTGTTGTATTTGATACTTGAGTATTTGTTGCAATTAGCTGGTTTTCATTTGAGGAGGTTAGCAAATGAAGGATAATTTTGTCTTTATCTTTACCTTCTTAGCCTCACTGCATCACAATAGCAAAGAGCAAACAACAGAAACTAATACAGTCTCGAAACTAACACACTAATAAACAGAAGCAAGCCACCAAGCTGTTTTTGTTGTAATGCATTACTTTTCTTTTAGAATTCTGAACAGCTCACATTTCTGACCAAATATTGCAAGAGCTTGCTCCTGGAATTCTGTAAATATCGTGCATACCTTTATTCTAGCAGTGCTGGATAACAAATTTGCATTTGATGGAAAATAATTTTTAAGTGCTGCCCAGATTTCCAGACTGAGGATCAGAATACCTGTTCTTCCTTTCTGTATGTCCAGACAGTGATTATTGAGCATAACAATGATAACTGCAGAATTATAGCATTCTTTGAGAATGTCTGGAGGTCCTTAAAAGCATTTTATTTGCTCTAACCAAGTTTCTTTCTAGTATTTAATGAATGCTATTTATTTAAAGTATGGAAGAAGATTCATATGTTCTTCTTCTAGATGAATTTGCCTTTCATACAACATTGTCGTTGGTGAAACACAAGAACTAGCAATCTGGCTCGTTATGTTTCACATCTTCACTGATGATTCAACCTGGCAATATTTGTGATTCCCTCTGAATAGTCAATTTAAACATCTGTTTTACAAAGATGTACCCTATGAAATGTCTTTAAAGAACATAACTGAAAAATAATCAAGAAATTTTAATTAATACAAATAAATCTGGATGTACTACTGATACAAAATTAACCAAGAAAATATTCTCCAGTATTCAATACTGACTTGTATTAAATTATGTTATTAATAAATAAAATTTATCTACATAGAATCTAATCAGTATAAATTTATTGAAATAAATTTTATGAAAATGCAGTTGATTAAAATATAAACTTATTATTTAGGAAAATTGATTAAACTTGAAAAACATGCCTACATTTTGAATATAACCAAATGCTTTGATTGAGGAGACACAACCAAATGATTATATTTTTTCTTGTCCCAATAGATAAAGTAATGGGTTTCTCAGATGAAACCCGGATTTGTTGTTGCTGTTGTTGTTTACGAGGTGTGATTAAGAAAACACATGTTAGGGATGGGTTTCAGAAGGCATCACAAATATTTGCAGATTGAATCATCATAGAAGATGGGAGAAAAAGAGCAAGTTAGTGTGCATTCCTTGTGATGTAACAGTGGTAACTGGAGATGCAGCAGGTGCAAGAATTGATCTTGAAGATACTTGCATTCTCTTTTATACTGTATTACGACTGTTAATGTGAAGTGGGTTTTTTGTGTATGTGTGTGTAATTGACTTAGTATATTGAGATCCTGATGCTGATTGAGGTGCCTGTACCAATAGAATCATAGAATCATTTGGGTTGGAAAAGACCTTTAAGATCGAGTCCAACTGGAAGCGTAACACTGCCAAGTCAGCACTAATCCATGTCCTTAAGCATCTACATGTCTTTTAAAGACCTCCAGGGATGGTGAATGCACTGCTTCCCTGGGCAGACTGTTCCAGTGCTTGACAACCCTTTTGGTGAAGGAATTTTTCCTAATGCCCAACCTAAACCTCCTCTGGTTCCTCTTGTTATTTGGGAGAACAGAGTGGCTCCCACCTTACTGCAACCACCTTTCACCACTTGTGACCAGACGCCAACTGTTTAACTCCATTCACCACCAGTCTTTGGGCTCAGCCATCCAGACAGTTTTTTACCCAGTGAAGAGTACACCTGCTCAAGCCATGAGCATCCGGTTTCTCCAGGAGAATGCTGTGGGAAACAGTGTCAAAGGCTTTACTAAAGTCTAGGGAGATGATGTCTACAGCCCTTCCCTCATCCACTAAGGGGGTCACCTTGTCATAGCAGGAGATCAGGTTAGTCAAGTAGGACCTGCATTTCATGCTGTCTGGGCCTGATCACCTGGTTGTCCTATATGTGCTGCATGGTGGCACTCAAAATTATCTGCTCCATAACCTTCCCTGGAACTGCGATCAGACTGACAGGTCTATAGTTCCTTGGATTCACCTTCTGGCCCTTCTTGTAGATGGGTATCTCATCTGCAAACCTGCAGTCCACTGTGACCTCCCCAGTTAGCCAGGACTACTGGTAAATCAAGGGAAGCGGCTTGGTGAACACTTCCACCTGCTCCCTCAGTACCCTTTGGTGGATCCCATCTGGCCCCATAGACTTGTGTGGTGTAGCATAATCCTCTTGGATTATGGGAGCTTCATTCTGCTCCTCATCCCTGCCTTCCAGCTCAGGATTGCTGGGTACCCCAAGAACAACTGGTCTTACTGTTAAAGACTGAGTCAAAGAAGGTGTTAAGTACTTCAGTCCTTTCCTCATCCTTGGTCACTGTGTTTCCCCCTGCATCCAAGAAAGGATTATGATATAAATTCAGATATCCTTATGTGGTCTCCCCCCCCCCCCCCCCCCTCCCCGCTCCCCGTTCTCACATAATACTCCGTTCTTCAAAACAGATGAAATCCCCAAAGCCATAGTTTCTTCTGGATGGGTAACAAGGGCATTGGTTAACACATGGTTGCTCCAAAAAATAAAATGGAGGAGACAGACTTGTGGATAGATGCTGGTGAAGGACAGCAATTGTGTAGGTATTGGTCAGGCCAAGTAAATGTTGTCTAAGCTGTATGAATGGCCAGTAGCTGGTTATGTGGGCAAGCATGCACTTCGGCCATACATCCTCAGCTTCCATCTGGGACTTCCTGATTCAAAGGCTGTATCTGAATGTTAACAGCTGCTGCTGCTGTATGATACAGCATGAACGTTTCACATAAAATCTCATGGAAGTCCTTTAGAAAATGGAACTGTCAGTGAATTTTGACCAGAAATAATCAGTAATTCCTCCAGTTCTGTACGTGGGACAGCTATATCGCCAACATCCATGTAAGGCTCTGGACACGGTCTCTGTGTGTCTCACCGTTAAAGGTCTGAACACTGGGTGGAGCTTCAGCTGTCTCAGGAGCTTTCAAGTCTGTATCCACCTTCTTACAGTGTTGTATTTCTCTTTGTCTCATTGGAAGTGAAAAGCTTGTGTTTAATTCTCTGCGAAGATTTTTGCTTTTCCTGTAGCAAAACTTCAGTTTTGTGTTTCTATAAATTCCTGATTGAACTTACTATATTTTAAAGTTCTAATTATTTTTGAATTTGAGAAAAGAATAACAGTAAGCATAACAATGTCACTGTTACTAAAAGTGTCTTTGAATTTCTTTTGTTCTGTAAATGAACAGTGGGATCTTGACTCCACAGAAGCTGGTGAAACTTTTGTCACTACTTTACGTGGGCTTGGGATTTCCCCTGGAATATGTCAGGGTCAAAGTTAGTATCAAGTATGAAAATAGCTTTCATAAGAGTACTATCTCTTATAGTTTTTCTATGAAAATAATTTTGTTTGCCATTTTAAAAAATTACATGGGGAGTTCACAATTGATACAATGTATTTTAACAACATAAATATCATTGTACTTTTGACGGGTAATGAATTAAGGAAGGGCTATAGAGGCTTGCCTAGTGAACAACCTCTTCTACAAAAAACTTTACGACAGCTTTCATTGAACCAGGAGAGAATGAGTTCCTCTAACATCTTTGGTGGAGCTGTCTGTTGCTTTAGCCACAACTGAGATCACTAATGGGGTTCAGGAAGAGTATGTCCATGTAGTTTGTCCACAGGGCTCCTGGATAACACAGATTTGATGACTGTGGTCTCTGCGCAGCCTGCGTGGAAACCTCTCTGTTTTAGCCTGAATAGCAAGTGATGATCCAGTATCCCTTCCAGTGAGAAACTGGTTTAGGAGTTACTCTGTGTGTAGGAACAGTGAAAGAGAGAAATAGATGCTGTTGGTTCCTGAAAGGTTGTTCATTAAACCTTCACATCTCTTCAGAGGTCTCAGTGGAAAGGGAAACCTTCATGCCATCCTCTCTTCTGTAGGTGTTTCGTAGGAAGACCTTTGCAGAGCTTCTGAAACTAAATGTTGCCAAACTTGCATCACCTGAGCTTGACTGCAACATATAAATTGATAAGCAAGTGTGGCTGGATGCTTTTTAATATTGGAAACCCACAGATTTAAAAAATACGTGTAAATAAAAATAAATTTACTGAGCAGTTTAAGATTGAACAAAATCATGCCAAGGGCCAAAGATTTCAGTATGAAAAGAATTTTTGTGACTTCTTTGCTGTTTCCTTTCTTTAGTAGTTAAGATGAAAGCCAGTGCTGGAGGTTAAAATCAGTATTATCATAACCTCATCTGAAAGCCACAATAGTGGCTTTTTGAATAGGATGTGGCATACTTCTGTAACATCATACATGCAAGAAAAACCATTTTCATAGCCAGTTTTAATCTATTGGATTAGATGAAAGTAAAGATATTAATTTTTGTAGTGTATGGTTAGGTAAGTGAGCAACGAAATTTGTGTTTACTTACAAGCATAATAAAATGCTACAGTGCTTTTGGTATGTGGACCTGTTATGTTTTCTTTGAATCTGCTTCAGTTGTGCTGCTGGGTTTTCTGTTTGGTTTTTTGTTTGTTTGGTTGTGGGTTTTTTGATTTTTTTTTTTCTTTAGGAAGGGAGAACTAGAAGTAGTAGTTCACAGCTCTGTAAAACTGAGTTTGATCACCTTAATCTCTTTGGAGTAGGTAGTGTTACTCAGAGTTTCTAAAGAAATAAAGAAGTTGAAATAGATGAATTCTGAGTCATATTATGTAAATTGACACTTAAAACTGCCTCAGAAATAGTATCCACTTTTTATCAAATGATTATTGGATGAAATGACAGACCAACAGACCTTACATGTGTATAGGACATGCTAGTTGAAATCTTGAGAAATACAGAAGAATAGACTATCTTAAAGAAGAGTTATCACAGCTTTAAAAAATGCATTGTAGATACTGAGAACAACAGAGTAAGGATATGTATCAACATGTATTGTTACTTAAAAGAGCTTATCACTTCTTATTTCCTCTCATTAATTTGTCTGCCTCTTTAATGTGATCATACCTCCCTCATTTAATTTAGCAGTGTTAAATACAATTCTTCTAGCTGTTCCTTATAAAAAAGTCCCTCTCTTTCTCTGCTTAAAAGACAAGCAATTTTCCCCATCTGTTACAGCTTGAATGCATTTTCTGTGAACGCAGCTGACCTAATATTGAACACATGATTCCTCATGAGAGAGGCCTTGCCAGTGTCTTGTGCAATGGCCTGGATGCTCTTACATTTTCTCTAGTGCAGGCAGGGTGCCAGTGGGTGAGTGTGGGTAGACTGCGTTCCAGCCTGAGTGGGTAGCTTTAAGTATGGCACCAAGCTCTGTGAACACTTTTGCTCTGGTCTCAGATAGTTGAAGAACCTTTGGTGCTGCTTTCTACGTCCACAGGTGAGCATGGCCGTGCTAGATCTGCTGTACCTCTGGTGTCTAAAACGTGTGTCGTTGACATGGTCTACCCCACGTAAATCCACCTAATGTCTGATTCTGTTTTCTTTGACCATAAATTTCCGTAACCCTGTTTTCAGAATTTGTTGTGTGTCAGTGTTGGCTAGCTTTTTTGACCCTACAAGTTGCATACTGAAACCTTCGTGTCATTCAGAGCCATGGGACATTAGCCATAAACGCTGAAGAGCTAAAGAGAAAACACGAGCTTTTGCAATTCCATTCTTTCAGTCTTCTGTGGTGGAAATTGTTTTATCTGCCTTCACTGATCACTTAGGCTCTTAGGGCTTTGCTTCTAGTTGGGATACCGCCTTTATGTGTCACACTCCCTAAATTTCTGGATACTGTTCAACTGACATTGACTGTTCAACAGCCAGTGTAAATGCTTTCCATTCAAGAGAATTTTCAAGGAGGATTGTTCAGAATTTTAATGTTTAGGTTTTACAGCTTTTCATTTGGTAAATTGCATGTTGGTTTTTTTTTTTCTTTTTTTAAATGTTTGGGCATCAATAGCCTTGCAGTTCCTTATTTTGTATCTTGAACTTTTGATTCAGCTGTGTTTGCTTGCAGATGTTCACAATTTGAAACAAGATTTTAATTAAGTAAACTCCCTAGTACTGGCAGACTTCTTTTGCACTGCCTTTCTGAAAGGAAAAATTCACACTGCTGAAAACTGTAATTGAAATAAACGAGTCTTTATTCTTTGCTGTAATTACTGTAAGGTAATTCTGAGCACAGGTAGGAATTTTCTATTAATAGGACTTGTTTAGAATAAAAAAGAAAACACAGCAAGGAATTATGCCCTCTATTTTTTTCCAAGAGAGTTCTACAATTACTTTAGAAAGAGGTAGTAACAAAGAACTTCCTAAATGACAGAGTTTGTTTTGGTTTGTTTTCATTTATGTGTTTGCATGTTTGTCTTTGTGAAGCTATTTTAAAAATTGAGTATTTTTGTATTTTGTATATGTTTATATTTTATTTCCAAGAGTGCCTCCCACACTCCTTTTCTGTCCATCCTCATTGCTGATCTACATGAATTCTCCCAGATTTACTACTCAACTGGCATATATTCCATAAATAAAAATGACTTATTATGCTATGTAGCAAGCACACATAGACCCTAAGAGACCCCTGAGTGGTCACCATAATCACAGCTGCACCAGGAACCATTTTTTAACTCCAGTGTGTGCAATCTTAGTTGATATCAATCCACTTACCGAGGCTCTACTAAACAACTGAAATTTCAAGAGAAATTGGATCCCTTTCTGTAAATATGCCATTCTCTGGCATTATTTTGTGTCTTGTGTGAAGTAATATTCTTTCCATTTGTTCCTATCACTCAGGTAATACCCAGAGGAATGAATACTTAGTCTTTGCTATACTTTTACTTGGTTTCACTGCAAATTTTATTCTTGTATATGAATGCGTAATAATGAACTTTTAATAATGGTATTGTGGGGAAAGGAAACAGATTCATAAAATGATTGAATGAGAGAGATGAGTTTTTCTTTGTGTTTAGATGGGTTATTTTTCTTTAATTTTTCTACTGACATTTGCTTTGCTTCATGGGTCAGGACACACTGGTCTGTCAGTCTGCTCTGCCCCATTGGGTCAATATTTTATATACAACTGATGTAGTTATATATATGTACTGGCTATTTTTTCTTCTTTCCAAACTGAGTCTTGATTCATAACAGAATTGCAGAATAGCTTTGGTTGGAAGAGACCTTTAATATTATCAAGTCCAACCGTTAACCCAACACTGCCAGGTCACCACATCTACAGGTCTTTCAAATACCATCATGGCTGGTGACTCAACTACTTACCTGGGCAGACTGTTTCAGTACTTGACAATCCTTTCAGTGAAGAATTTTTTCCTAATGTCCAGCCTGAACCTCCCCTGGTGCAACTTGAAGCCTTTTCATCTTGTCCTATCGCTTGTTATTGGGAAGAACAGACTGACCCCCACCTCGCTACAACCTCCTTTCAGGTAGTTGTAGAAGGCAATAAGGTCTCCCCTTATCCTTCTTTTCTCCAGCTGAACAACCCCAGTTCCCTCAGCCACTCCTTCATAAGACCTCTCCCTCTCCCTGTTCCCTGAAATGTAGTACTTTGGCTTTATTTGTGTTACATCTCATTCACCATTTGTTTTCTAGGTCATGTTACCTGAATGAAAGATAAGACAACAGTAGTTTCACAATAAAAAATTTCTTTTTGTTTACCTTCTAATTTTATTCCTCTTTTACTTCTTGCAGGCCACTGCAAGATGTTAGTCAATACTATGTTTACCAAATGCGTTGGGCTTTCATCAATTATGGTGGAAGTTCTGCTATGAAACCCTGATTTGAGCCCATATGAGCAGTATGGGTCCTAATTTCTCTATCTGCAGTACCTGCTTTAAGTTATTCCCAGCTTTGTGTGTGGAGGGGACGTGTGTGTTATAATAAATTTTAAAAGCCTTGTTGTATCTTCCATGTACTTTAGGATCTCGGTAGTGCTCTAACAGGAAGACAGAGTTTGGAGATGGAGATCAGAAACCTCCAGGATAAACTGACTGCTAACCAGAAAGCTTTGGATGCTTCAAAGCAGGAACTGCTCCACCTGAAGACCTCTTCCTGCGAGCTGGATGGAAGCTTGAAGAGCAGTAGAGAAGAGGCCAGGACTGCTCAGAGCTCTTTTGTGGCTTTTAAAGAGCAAATTGCTACCCTACTCAGTGATGGATCTGCAATAGTTGAACCTTATGAAAAGGCCATTTTGGAGAAGATCCAAGAAATAAATTGCAAAGAGGCGAGTAAAAATATAGTAAGTCAGCAACTACTGCACTCAGCCAATGTGTGTATTTATTCTCTTTGGATCCTTTTCCATTTTATTAATCTGTTAGTGTATTGGTTCCTTCTGCTTCCATTTTGAAATGACAGAAACCTTTAATTTTGCTATTGATTTGTCTGTTGGTTTGAAATAATAGATGAAAAGCATCTGTTTTATTAAGTAGGAAGAGGACAGAAATTAAATTAACATAAATGCTGTTAACAAGAAAAGACATGGAATGGTCTTTCAGTTAAGGCTTTGAAATTGTGGAACATGTGAACAAGCATGGATTTGCTGCTATAATGGCGACTTCAAGGACTGACTTGTTTCTCAAAGCAGACATAATTGATGAGTTACCCCAGTGTCCTGGGTTCAACATGGAGGAACCGGATGCTCCCATGTTGTCCAGCTTTCTTCTTCCCAGAGAGCTGTGGTTCTCCCAAGCTTCCAGGAAGAAGGACTACGCCTCCGTGAATGAAGTCATAAAAGGGGGCATGCGAGAAGTCTCGACGCCATTTTGCCAGCTTGCTTCTCCCTCTCTCTGCTCTATCTGCCCTCCTCCCTATGTCATCCGCGGCTCCTATCAGATATGCCGTGGAGGACTCCTGTAGCTTACGCCCTCGGACTGGAGAGACTGTTATCACGGAGAGAAAGACACGTCCAAGACCTGCTAGGTCCCTGAAGCAGTAAAAGACTCCTTCTGCAACATGGGTAGGACCTTCTCCGTTTACTGCCGATTCCCGGCGGGGGTGGTCTAATGAACTGTCTTGCCCTCATGGATGGACCCAGCGGTACCCCTTATTCCTGCGGCGGTGAGAAGTAGCCCCTACGCGCAGGAAAT
>NW_010409955.1:16472-16744 GCF_000710305.1 Buceros rhinoceros silvestris
ACATTGTTGAAACCTTAACTGTTCACACCCAGGAGAAAGGCAGTAGGAAGGCAGGTGGGTATTTTAACACTCTGGCTGGAGGAGTTTTGGGTGATAGTGTTTGCAAAGTTGTGCTTGCGTGTACAGGCAGAGAGGGGACAGCTCAGGAGGAAGGCGATCTAGAATACAGTCTGACCAATGTCAGTATCCCGACACTGCACTGCAGTTTCTTACTTGCTTACATGAGCTTATATTAATTTTGTCAATGAGGACTATTATATATAATATATATA
>NW_010409956.1:0-1131 GCF_000710305.1 Buceros rhinoceros silvestris
TGCAGGCGCAATGGAATGAAGCGCGGTCCTCCCGTCGGAGTAGCTGATGTGTGCCGGGAGCTCTTGGACCCGCTCCGCGGGACCTCCAGCCCGTGCTTGCCGGCGCAGCTGGGGGCTGTACCCCTCCCAGCGGCGCTCTCGTGTGGTTCGTAGTTTGAAGCAGGGGAAAATAGCTCATCGTGAGGTAAAGATGCTGCTTTAAAGCTGTCATCGCCGCGGTGTTTTAGTCAAATAAACTTCATCACGCTGCTGAATGCACCGACTCTGACAAGCCGTACGATAAAGGTCGTGATTTGTCAACTGGGGATGTGGGGGGTGGGGTGTCAAAAATATTTGAAAATGAAGTGGAAGCCTGTCTGTGGTAATGCGTGAGGCTGATGTAGGGTGGTGGTATTCACTGTTTCTTGTACTGATCTCCCTTTAACTAGATGCGCTTCTCTTAAGACCAGCAGAGCAACACCAGGCAAAATGATGTCTGTGAGGTATGAACAAGGGGCAGAGCTGACAGAAGTGTCCAGGTAAGTAAAATGAACTGCACCATGTATGGGTTTGGGATTGAAATATGCTGTGTGTGGTCTCTTGTCTGGAGTTTCTTAGTAGTTTAAATATAACAAAGAGAATAATGATGGAGTGCCTGAAGTTTATATAGCTTTATATAGTCTTCATATTGCATGCACCACACCCAACCCCCCACGCCCCCTTAATATGCTATTGTGATTGACTTCTTACAAGTAGTTAAGAACTACAGATCACCCAGCACTGGTATAATAAGCTCATGGCAGTAACACCTATTCTCTTCAGAAACTCTGTCAAGGTCTTTTGTAGAACAAGATGCTCTTGCTCTGCTCTTCTTAAGTCTCAAGACTGAAGTGAAGTTCCTTTAGCTGTGAGCAGTCAGAAAAGCTTATTCACTTTATGGAGAGTATGTGGGGAGGAAATAGGTTCTTCTAGTATATCCTCATTGTCTTCTCTTCCACCCCAGAAGTAAAAAAAAAAAAACGTAGTAGCTTGTGGCAGAGAGCTTGTTCTAGCTTGGATAACAACGAGATGTAGAGTGCTCAGCAAAGCAAACTCCCTCTGAGGGAAGCATTATCTAGAGCTGAACTTTGTGTGAGAGCACAGTGGAAAGAG
>NW_010409956.1:1217-2180 GCF_000710305.1 Buceros rhinoceros silvestris
AAAGAGTGTACTCCGACTTGGCGTCTCTTTTTGTGTTAGAAATTGGCTTCCTAACCCAAAACACTACAGTTGCTCATTCTTATTTTAATGACAGTTGATGATAAGAAGGTGGTATTCGGTGCACTTCAAGTGTCTACAAGTATAAGCAAGTGACCTGCAGCAAAATTGCTGTAGCAACAGCAACCTGTTTTAATGAGTGAAGCATTTCAGCTCTACATTAACTGGAAACTCCCAAACGAATATAGCATAAGAATAGTTGGGAAGCAAAGCTGAATTGCTGTACATCACCAGAGCTTGCTTCAGTTCTTGGAAAAAAAAGAGGATACTGGTGCCTGGAAATATAGCTGAAAAATTAACTACAAACAAAATAAAATTATGGGGCGGGGGGAGGGTGGCTTGGTACTGAGTGCAGGTGGTGAGCCATCAGTACTTGCTGCTGACACTGTTAGGAAATGTATTATTAAGCTGCTTGCTTAAAGGGAAGTTAGCCTGCACTGTGGAAGCAGTGCTGGTATGTGGGTCAGTTGTGGGGGATGAAGAATACTTGGATCCTCTTGAGTTGTTACACTAATGCTTCAGACATGGTGAATTGCCTCAGAACAGCATTGAAACATCAATACTGAATATCTGTACGGAATTGCTCCTGCCCAAGAAGCAGTGATGCCAGGGCAGACCCATAGTGAACATTGTGACTGTGCCATTATGCAGTGCAGGAGAAGGCTGAATTGGAAACTCCTGGATTTGGGCATTACACTTTTTCTCTGAAGTAATCATCTGGCCTTCAAAGCTTCTCAGGTGGTTGAAAAAACACTTAATCTAAAGAGACTCTTTTAAGGAAGTTATGGCAAGCAGCCACTACCTCCAAAAAATGCTGTTCTAGCACTAGCTCAGCTGCTGCTGCGTTGATCTTCAAGTTTCCGGTCTGGTATCCTGCTCGGCACAAAAACATGCCTGTGCTACAAC
>NW_010409956.1:2265-18411 GCF_000710305.1 Buceros rhinoceros silvestris
TGCTGAAAACATTAATTCTGTGAACAAGTGGTTTACTGTAACAGCATTTAAGTCATGAAGCAGTTTTGCATATGTATGTTTCCAGCACCTGGACTGGACTGTTAAGTCCTCAGTGGACTCTTAGATGCCCTGCTTCAAAGCTGAACACATTTGTTCCCTTCCTCCCCCAAAAGAGAAACTTCTGAGAGATGGATTGGTAATGGGAACTGGGCCTGTACAAGTCAAGGGGTTCTTATGTGTCAGCATACGAGAAGTCTGTCTTCCCCTGGTGCTAAGCTTGTGCTCTGGCCCAGGCTGCTGCTCACTGCTTAGCTTGCAGTTAATATTATTTTCTCTGGAACAATGAAGGGTAGCAGACTATAAAGATGACATCTGTATCAGTATGTGACTCGTGTTATTCCTTTGTCAGCTCTCCAACAGCAGAAGAGCCCACAGTAAAGATTGATGATGGTCGCGATGAGAATAATGAATCAGACAGCTGTTCCAAGTAAGCTAATGATATACGAAATGCCTTGTTTACCCCCGGAAGTGGAAGCTGGTAAGCCAAAATAAAGAGACAGATGGCTTGGTCGAGTAGAGATAAGCCCAGTAAATCACTTATTTATTCTAGTACATAATAAAGACAAGTAAGTTCAAGAAGCTTCTCTATGCCTCTGTAGGTGAAAGCTCAACCCAAGAACTAGCTACAAGTCCATCACATTATGGCACATAGGTTCCAAACTGCATTGATTAAGATTTTTCCAAAGGATTGAGTTTGGGAGAGCTCAGAAAAACAAATGCTGGTGAGAAAATGATCTGGAATAGATAATAAGCATCATGCCCTCATCAAAACTAAACTGTCTGAACTTGCTAGTGATTAACTCTGTTCTTGAAGTAGTTATCTTCTAACTTAGTTATTTTCTGTTTAGTTCTTGTCACCAGGTTACTCTTATAGCATACTTAGTCAAGTCAGTGACAAATGAATTGACTTGTTTCTCTTTCTGCAGCTCAAGAACAGTAAGACAAAGCCTGTTGCCTTAGTTCTTTTATGTAACACCATGACTTTTTAGAATTCAGAAGTTTGCATTTACAAATGCATTTCACAAAGGCTTTAAGTATGTGAGCAAGTGTGCCACATTCTCTTCAACTGATCTAAGGTGTTGGCAGGCCAGCTTGGAGTGGTATGTATATATTTCAGTCTTTAGTGTACCTAATAAAGGTATTGTCCTTAGACTGTGGAAGCTGAAGTCTTGGTGTACCTACTACATTTGTATTATAGGATTGACTGGGCTAGGCTGTAGACCAGCAAATGCTTAGTGTAATTATTGCAGTACTTCCTTAGATAACAGATGTTCATAAATGCAAGGAGAACCTCCTATATGCTAGGCTGTCTTGAAGACAAGGCCTGGTATTATGTCCTCGACTTCCACAGGGAAAGTGAATACTAAACCTAAGTATATCTTTCCTGCTTAAGGATGCAGATTTTTTCTGGTTAGACTTTGTTCCTTAGTTTAAAGTGTAAACTAATAATGAGAAGTGTGGGTTAATTCAGTAAGCCCAGGAAGATGCTTCCTCATCACTTCAAAGATACTTAGCCTTGTCTTAATCTGAGTTATTGAGCTGTTAAGGATACAGACCAAGTGAAATGCAATGCTCAAGTTATCCTAGAGGAAACAAGAGCTCCGACAGGATCACTGAGGTTCAGTATGCATTATTGAACTGACAGACTTCCTGTAACAGTGGTATCCCTAACAGTGGCGGGGAGAGGAAGTGCAGTAACTGTATATAGCAGGGAAGATAGGTGAGCAATACAAGAGGAATCTACCTGTACTCTTTGATACTATGTCAGAGCTTTTAGGAGGTCCTACTGTTAGTGATATACTTGGAGAGGGAGTTTTCTCTTAAGTGTTTAAGTGAAGACTTGGTGCCCACAGTAGTTAAGGAATCCCAAGATTATTTAACAGACTGGCAACTTGCTTTTCAAACTGTCAGAACTTGGGGTTTGCAGATAATCGCTTCTACCTTAGATCTTGATGTAGCCTAAAGAGACTTCCAGCTAGTGCGATAGTTACATAAAAGCCTAGCTTTAAACCAGAAAGCTTGAAGCATACTGAAGAGGCAACAAATCTTCTGTAATTGAAAACAGGAGCCAGAACCCTGCTAGAGCTAGAGATAAATCGCAATCAGAAGAACTTAGTTTCAGTAACTCATTTTCTTAAGAGGCACTTGAGTCTTCAATCTGCGAAGCCAATCCAATATTTCCTTCTAAAGGTAAAGATGTATTTGTCTTTCTCTATTCCAAGAGTGCAGAAGCAGTAGTGGAGTTACTAACAAGTGCAGCTTTTTCCAGGCCGGGAAAAAAATCCTCCGATACAATAAGCTAGCATCTTGAAGATACCTTGAGAGATTTTTATCCTTTAATCTTCCTCTTGAGCAATAGCTGTTATATAAGCCTAGTTCTTATAGCTTATAACTGGGCATTGAGCAGACCTCTAGTGTCACTGGAACTGTGACACTGAACAGTGTTATAAATAAGTACATACTGCTGTGCTTCTAGGATCTGTAGCTGATGAATGCTTTTTCTAGCAAGTTCCCAAAGCATTGCTTTCAAGTACTGCCTTAAATTACATACTTCATGAATGCAACTGAATAATCTACTCTTAAAGAAATCACTACTATACAGATTTCTAAAACCAGAAGAATGTGAACAAAAGAATGTAACAATGCTTTTGTGGCTAATATCAGTAGCAAAATGTCACTCATCTTGATGCCAACTCTCTTCTCTTGCAGTGCAATCAAGAGAAAAATTTCCCCATTTGTGATGTCATTTGGATTCAGGTAAAAGATCGTGCTTGTAATGATATGGGCGGGGTAGAAATGCTCCTTATTTCTGGTGTAAGAATTTGGAGAGTTCCTTGAACAACAGTGACTCCAACCTGCTCTGTCTGGAAAGTACTGAACCCCCTATCACCACTAGGAAGGGTGACTTGAGAAAAATTCTTTGATTGGGAAAGAAGTTTTAAACAGATGTGGAATAGCTGTGGATTATAGATTAATAACTAAAACTGAATCTGAGGTAAATGTATGGTTCCACATGAATGATGTCCTCTGTGCAGCTCACTTAAAAATGTGATTTGAGTCCTACACCTGCTTATACAAACAGGCCTCAATATCTGTGTAAGAGGACAGACTTGCTGGAACAACTTAAGACTGGGCTTGTGCTCATCAGTTAAATGTCAGCAATTTGTTCCTGCCTTTCAAGCTGACTTGTATTTTTCTTTTTGCAGAGTATTTGGAGTTGTACTTATCATTGTGGACATCATAGTTGTTATTGTGGATCTGGCTATCAGTGAGAAAAAGGGTGTTAGAGAGATTCTTGAAGGTGTTTCCCTGGCTATAGCACTCTTCTTTCTCATCGATGTTCTGCTGAGGGTGTTTGTTGAAGGGTAAGACATGGGTAAAAATTAAGTCAGTGTGGCAAGTCCTCAAGCGTGTAAAGAAGCAATACTTCTAGCTTGGACTACAAACATGGATGCCCTGTGGGCTAATTTTCTGGTCATAGGCAATGGCCACATCTTTTCTTGGCTGTGTATGTGGGTTATTACTCTTCTATAGAATAATCTGTAAAGTGCTTTTGGTGCACTTTGGAATACTTGGAAACTGCATCAGCTTTGCTGTAACCTATGTGTGTAGATAACAGTAAGCACTGAAGGCTAAGAAAATAATCTTACACTTTAAGAACTACTTTAGGAGAGCTTGTCTCTATCAGTAGCTCTGTATAGGTGATTCTGTTTGTGAAGATGTATTTCAATTTATCCATATGAGCATCTGAAACTCTCTTTTGTTTCAGCTTCAGGAACTATTTCCGATCCAAACTGAATATTTTAGATGCATTCATAGTGGTGGGCACTCTCTTAATTAACATGACATACTCCTTCTCAGACCTTGCTGCAGCAGATCAGATACCAAGGTGAGAATGGTATGGCAGCTGTTAAATGTGAGCTCTCTTCTTGATAGTCTTCTAAGAATTTTCACGGGCACCTCTGAGCTAGATACGCACAGACTAGATCATGAATGTGGCTGTGATAGTGTTTCATGGTACAGATTGAAGGATAGAGACTTTGATCTGTAGTTGTACTGTAGACTTCCTGTCTTGAAGGCAGAGATGATCCCAACTGAAATGTTTAGGTAACTAAAAATGAATAGTGAGGCCATCAAGTGCTCCAACCCAAGCATTTTTCGGTGGCAAGGTGTGCAGCAGCCGTGATAGAGAAAATAGTCTGAAGAAGGTCAGAAAAAAGCTGGATTACAATAGCAAATGAAACAGGCAACTGAGGGAGGATCTCCATTTAATTGCTCTTGAAATAGAGAGGAGTCCTGTTCTGACAAAAGTATTAGCATCTGGCACTAGATGATACCTCAGACTTGGCCATATCCCAGATCTTGATGATATGATCTTCCCACCTAATACTCAGTAGTATCCACACAATCCAGCTAATCCCCAGTAGCAAACAGCAGTCTTAAAGTACCTGATACATCTCAGAATAATTAGAATCAGAGTAGCTTTTTTGTGGATGAAGGTGTACGTGTGACAAGGGAAACTTTGGTGGCAGTCTATAGAGGTAATGTGTCCTGATGGAGGGGTATGGTCTGTTTCTAGTCTGGTGTAGTTGGGTGTGTATTGGGATGAGTTTCCTGTATCCTTGAAGTCTGACCTATAAAAGGATATTGAGACCTGTGTATCAGTCTGGGAGCTAATGCTTAACTGACTAACTTCCTAAAAGGAAGAATGTACACTTCCTTTTTCCTGAAGAGCTGCTTCTCACAGTTGTGGTTCAGGCTGGGGAGAGGGATTGTAGAGTCTTCACTTCAGTGTTGGTTCATCTCCTTGGCTACTGGATCCAAGAGAACTCTGTTTTGAAAACAGCAGGGTGATCATGGATGAGGAACAAAGTTGGGAGAAAAACTGAAGCTTGTCCAGAATGTGATATATATGCATGTGCACCTTAAAATATGCTCACATACCTCCTTAAGGAATGAATGTTATGTTGTCCTAGTCCCTAAGGGTATGCAAAAGAAGCTGCCCCTATTCAGTTTTTTTCATGGAACCACTCATGTAAGCATCTTGGCTGCTTCAAAGTTCAACATCAGGTTCAAAGTTCTTCAACCCAAATCTTCTGCTCAAATTGCTGACTGATTAAACACAAGGTTTATATTGCTCTGTTCTCAGGTTTCTTAAGGCGTGATGTAATATAGCCTGCCTAGTTTCTCTTTTCAGCCATATTTGAGATGGATACTTATACTTGAAGCTTGTTCTCAAGTACGCATTTAAGGAACAAGGATTTGGGCATAACAACATGAGCAGTGTTAAGGGAATTTGTTGCTTGCTGGGCAGAGGTGCCTGTGAAAGTCTGTTTGAGCAAGTAAGGGGGTTCCTGGTTCTGTTTTTCTCCCCAAAAAACTCAATAAACCCATGATATTTTTCAAGCATAGTGTTCTTTCTCCAATCAGCTTGAAGTTCTAGTTCAGTATATGAAACAAAGCTCTAAACTGTATCTGAAACAGCTTTTAAATAACTTCAAGCTTTGCATCTAAGATTAATTTTGCTCATTTTCTTTCATGGTGAATTGGACTCTCATCTAGAATGGTTACTTTCCTCCGAGTTCTGAGAATTGTCATCTTAATAAGAATATTTCGTCTGGCTTCACAAAAAAAGCAACTTGAAGTGGTGACCAGGAGAATGGTTAGTTGGCCTCTTAATATATCTAGGCGACTACTGCCATTTCCAACTCTTACCTCTTTCTCCAGGCAGCCATCAATGATCAGCAGCAAGACTGCCCACAGCCTACTGGTCTGTGACTGATAATATTGCCTAAGCAGCATGTCTGTCCTCTGTCCCTGATGGGGTACTGGAGCTTTGCCTCCAGTATAGCTAATAATTCTTAACTCTGCTCAAGTAAGCAGCAACTTGAGCTCTAAGGGCAGCATACCAAAGTGATTGCAACACCACTATGTCTCAACTGATAATTTCTAGTTTGTGTGGTACATAGACTGTTTTCCCTCATATGGGGGAGGATAGGAATTTTAATGCTTCTGCTGTTTATTCCAGGTGAAAACAAAAGAACCTACTTGTTGAAGCCTATCCATTGTAAATGCCTTATTTTTATCAAGCGCACTACAGTGGCACTTGAAGTTTCAAGTATGTTCTCTTGCTCAGGAATAAGCAGTCTTGGTTATGCTGCCCTTAACTTTCTTCTTTCCTCAGCCCCCAAACACTCAAATAACAATGACAAATGCATGCTGCAATCTACAAAGTGTTCCTTCTACTGGAGTAAACTTTTGATACTTCAGAATAAAGCTCTGTATGGAGCTTCTACCTAAAAGCTAACACAGTAAACATTCTTCCTGGCTAATTTTGTGAAGTTTGCTGTAGCAAAATGAAGCTCTGCTACTCATGACTTTACTTCAGAATCTAGATGGTTGTTTTTCCTAGTAACAGGCAACATTTGTTGATATTTGGCTTTCCTTTGGAAGACTGAGTAACTTTTTTTTGCAGGTCTCTGAAAACAAAAGACGTTACATGAAAGATGGCTTTGATCTGGATCTCACTTATGTTACTGGTTTGTAGAAGCAAGTGATGCTTTGCAGCATGTTGTATTTGGCTAACAATAGTTATTCAGTTAGTAAGTGCTTGACATGAAATACAGGCAATGCTTTGGACTAGTGAAGCTTAAGTATGAAGTCAAACCAGGCCTACTCCATTTCTGTGGGATTTTGAAATATGGATTCCTGACACTGACACTATTCTCAAGGTTTAGCATTCTGGGAGAGAGAGGTTGTACATGTGATGTGTAATGGTAGAAATTCTCCCGAGGCCCAGGGAACCGGAGCTGAGAAACTATTGAGTATTTTTGCCTGTGAGTCTATGGAGACTGACACTTAATGGTAGCTGATGCTTCAGGAAGCATTATTCCCCTGCTCTAGCTGTACTAAATGCAGAAAGAAGCCTCTCAGGGTAGGTGGTTCTTACAATTAGGGTAGAAATAAGCTGTTTCATAATAGAGTTGCTCTCACTCAGGTAGTTCCTATGTGTGGGGAGGGTTTCCCCTGTGATTTGATTGTTGTCTTTTCCACAGACCGCATTATTGCAATGTCATTTCCATCTTCTGGGAAGCAGTCTTTCTATAGGAACCCTATAAAGGTAAAAAATCTCATCTACCAAGTTCAGTATTTCTGAATGGTGTTTCACTTTGAGGCTCCCACTAATTTGCATATGGTCTAGATTGTTGGGCCAGTCCCAGTCCTGCTGTCTTGGCTGTTTGGAATGACTAAATGGTGGTCTCCACTGTGCTGCACTACTTGCACTGTAGTCTTTTATCTAAGCTTAGTGGAATGTAACTCGTAGCGTGTACACACTGTTGCTCTGATGCTCCTGTTCCTTGGGAATGCTTCAGAGAACCAAATCTGTTCTGTTCCAGGTTAATAACAGTATGAGTGAGAACTGTATGCTTATCTAAATGTATTTTAAAGTTCTGTGTTGGAGCTATGCTGCCTGATATTCTGAAAATATAAATATGTAGGGCAAGGAAGACAGCTGGAGTAGCACTCTTATTCCAGACAAGAACCTGGGCTGGAAAGGCCTGCTGTCCAAAGGCTGTTAATGAATGCAGTTGCTGACCACCCACTGTGGTATGGGGGATGAGATGGCAGTAGAAATAAGGAGTAGAGGCACTACTCTGAACTTGTATCTTGTTATTGCTTTAGGAGGTCGCAAGGTTTTTGGACACCAAACATGCAGACCACTATAAAGTCTACAATCTCTGCAGTAAGTATGTTTAGCTGCTGACTATTGAAGTACTGCTAAACAGAAAAACATCTTTTCAAGGTATGATGCTGGCAATGCTAGATCTCCAAGAATTTAGCCTGTCAAAAGTACATAGCTGTCTCTGACTATCCTCTGTCCTGAAGGTGGCTGTTGACTTAGAGGCCCTAACATGGTGTACTGAAGCTTGCAGAGGAGATACTGGATGCTTTGCAGTTTAGATTTCCTTGCTTATGCTGAATTGCTTCAATGTTCCAAATTCTTAAAGAGCAGGAAAACTAAGCCTCACCTAAAACGTGGGGTGAAGTTGAAGGATTTTTCTAATGAAGGCTTAGAAGAATGTGGTGAATGAATAGTTAAACTCTTCTGTTTAGAGGTAGCTAAACTAATGAAAAGTACTTTAGGAATAACTATTCTGTAGCTTCTGCTTTCATAGTAGAACATCAGAGCTGGACGCAGACAAGGTGTCAATACTGAAGTCCTGAAAAAGTAAAAAGGTTATCTAGCCACTGGAGGGATAGATGAGGGGCCGCAGATGAAGATTGTGCTGTTAGCAGCTCCTTACTACTTTGTAGGTGGTCATTGCTATGTTTGATCCTGACAGTGCATCAGAACATTAACTTTCAGGTCTCTAAATAACCCCTATGGAAAGAAATGGTCATCTGGGCCTGGAGATAAATTTTTGCTCAAGAGGTGTGAGACTAAAGCATGCTTGCTTAGCTTCAGTGAGACTATGTCATAGTTTTTACACTTTGATATGTCTATTTATTACTACTGTAAGCACTAGTATGTGCTCAGACCAGCAGTTGTGTGTTTCTTTGTTCCAAGTCTGTTTCCTTTCCTGGCATAACTCTAGGCCTTTCCTTGTAGGTGAAAAAGGTTATGACCCCAAGTACTTCCACTACAGGGTGGAAAGGATATTTATTGATGACCACAATGTTCCAGCACTACAGTGAGTCCTGTCAAGAAATACATACACCATGGTAGTTCTACATGGGCATTTGCTTTGATCCATTAACTTTCCTCTTATCTAGGGACATGCTGAAATTCACTGCCAGTGTCCGTGAATGGATGAGTCAGGATGAAAAGAACATCATTGCAATTCACTGTAAAGGAGGCAAAGGTAGGGCTTTTCATGTATAATCTGTGTATGCTACAAATTACACATTATTCTTATTATGGTTTCTTAGCCATAGCATGAGATGGATTTAGAATGTAACTTAACAAATTCTGCATTGTGACTAGCAACAGCATAGTGCTGTGTGTTTGGCATCACACAATCCCAATTTTAAGTAGCCCAAATTGGTTCTTAATCTAAACTGTCATCTGGTTTCTTAAAATGGTCTTCAATAACTTCCTGCTGTTTGGGCTGCTGGGACAGCAGTCTCCCAGGAAGGCTGGGGATAGGGAGTTGCTGAAACTGCTGTTGTCAAAAGAGTTGAGCTGCTGCTTTGGCTCCCTGACAGCCAGTCACCCACACACAACATCCTGCCCCATAATATACCTTTTTAATTTGTTGCAGTGAAGGTGTGGGATGTTGTAGGTGCTGCTGGATCTTCAACTGAGATACACAAGGTATTATGTGATAGAGTGCAATATAGTCTTATAGGGACAGGCTAGTCAAAGCTGTTGCAGGTGAGCTGACCTGTGGGTGCCATCTGCAGCCTGTAGTATTGTGGGAGCTGTTGAAGTGCATAGATAGCTGTGCAAACAAGCCAAATTTCCCTGCAAGCATCTGCCACATCTTTAACTGCCTGCTCTTTCTCCTGCAAATACTTGGCTTAAACCAGGTATTTACTTAACACAAAGAAGGCTCTTCCCTGACTTGGAAACGTAGCTTAAAAGGTTTTCAAAAACTGAATGCTGAAGCTACCTGCAGGCCAAAACCAGCTTGAATAAGTGCGTGGAGGGTGACTTGACTTCTGTGATTAAATTAAAAATGGAGACTATATTGGAGCCTGCTAACAGCCTTGATGCCTTCTTAGTGGAGTTGGGGAAAAAAATTGGAGCAGATAAAAAGCTCTCGAGGCTTAGAGCATTGCTAAGTGCCAATCTATAACAATCCAGTAGTGTGTGCTTGACTCTCTCTCCTGCTAAATGGAATTTTAAATTCTGGCCAGCTTCCTAAGTATCTCTATCTTGTCTCTTATTCATTCTTCCCAGAAATACAGGCTCTTGACTACTCTAGTATCTCCTGTTATCTCTTCCATTTTGAAAGGTATTTGGGATTACTTTCGTGAAGATGAACTCCTGTAGTTCAACCTGTCTCTTACTTCTCATACAGGCAGGACTGGAACAATGGTCTGTACCTGGCTCATAGACAGTGACCAGTTTGAGAGTGCAAAGGTAACAACTGGCATTTATTTTTTGATTCTTCTAGTTTCAAAATGTTCCTTAAGAACCTACTTAACTGGTGAAATGTGCTAATACTTTACAAAAAGTCTGTACTGGAAAAAGGATACTGTGAACAATCTGTTGTACAAAAAAGTTCTTGCAGATCTTGCTACTACTTAAATTCCTTTCTGGTGAAGGTTGTTTTTGATCAGGAACTGGGAAAGTGGAATTTTAACAGGATCCCAACTTTGGAGGACTTTTTCTTTTGGAGGCATTATAGACCTAGCATCTTGAGCAACAACTTTTTAAAACTATAGATAGCTTCTGAACATGTTCTACCAAAGATAGTAACACTATTTGTAAGTGCAATTTTTTCCCCAACCTCCCTCCAACTCCTGTGAGGCATCAAGAATTGTTTTGTCTTGATTGCTGCCCTTTTGGGGAAAGGGAGAAAGCAGGTTCCAGCCCAGACAGGTGCATGTGCTGCTTTAGTCTCCCAGGTCTGGTCTCAATCTGGAGGCCTGGGTTGCAGAAAGTCCAGGTTATTTAAGGTAACGTGTCCAGATTGTGTATCCATTTAATCACTTGGTTTTATCCAAGTTTGATTTGTGAAGATCCAAAGTAATGTTCAGCTTGGTCTGCCACTGACCCTTTGAAGTATAGAAGTTCTACAGCAATTGCTTGAAAAGCATACTGCTCTCCTGTTCAATGAACTTTGTCAGCACCCTTTCCTGGGTGCCAGACTTAATGTATCTGACTTCCTAATTAGTTCTTTCTTACTGTAGTTTAAAGCCTCCTCTTAGAAGGTACCAAAACAACTGTTGCATGTTTTCACTTGCATTCCTTTATTGGAATTGACTAGTGTAATTCTAGTTTACGTCCCCTTCTCAGGAGGGGGAATGGTGGTATCTTAACCCTTGAAATTATCTTTCTATGTAGGAAAGTTTGGATTACTTTGGGGAGAGAAGAACTGATAGAAGCACAAGTACCAAGTTTCAAGGAGTTGAAACTCCATCCCAGGTAAGCTTGAGCAAGTCTAGGAGCCAAACCAACACTAGCCTTCTGAGTGCTTGTGCTACTCCACCTCCCTCGCCCATGATGATGAGATGCGTAGGCTCTTCCTAATGCTTAACTTCTGAACTTGCTGTACTCTCTCTTCAAGGGCTGGAAGAGTATCAACTGGGAGGGTTGCACTGCATCTTCCCTGACACCCACCCACCCACACACCTCTGTCTGAGCACATTCCTTATGCTTTTCTCAGTGTAATATCAAATCTGAATGAAGGAATCCAAGATAACAGAATTGAGACTAGGAGAACTTTCATTCCAACCCCCACTGTTCAAGCAGGGTGAGCTAGAGCAGGTTGCCCTCACAGGAGCATGACTCTATAAGGCAATTGGGCTGTGTATCACAAATGCACTGTAGCCTGGCCTGGGGAGGGCTGTGGCGCTGCTGTGCCTGGGTGAAGGAATGCATCCTCTAGAGACTGTGTTCATGAGGAAATACAAAACCAGTTATTGCCTCAGCCCACAGTTTGGGGCTTTGCTCGTTTTGATTCACAGTATACTGTGAGGTGAAGCTGGTGACAGTGGTACTTTATTGCTGGTATAAAATAGAATGGAAGTACAGCTGTCCTTCAGAATGTGCATCTGCAAAATGAAAGTATCTTGTGCTTTTAAACATTCTGCCCCTTAAAAAGCTGCAATATGATAGGTCCTTACTTCTTGCTGCACTCAAGTACAGAATTGCTCTTAGAACATGAAGTTTAAATACTGGTTAAAAATGTTGATGTTGAATTTTTCTAGAGGATTGTTTGAACTGGAGAGGGGAAGGAGAACAAATGGCTACTTAGCTTTGGACTTAGGTATTCTGCACCAAGTTCTTAGCTTTCCTATTTAATCCTACTTCTGCCTAGAGTTAGTCTGTTTGGGGTGCAGAAACTGCATAATGTGTCTGGGTTTTTTGCATTACAGAGTAGGTATGTTGGGTATTATGAGATCCTGAAAAGCAAGTACAACTTGAAACTCCCACCAGAGAGACAACTCAAAATAAAAAACCTCAAAATCCACTCTATACATGGTAAGAACTCTTGAATTTGGGCACTCCTCTGTCTGGTAATGGTTTCCTAATACAGGCGGCTGTCTCTCTTGCTAAGCCCATGAGGAACGTAGACTTAACTGGGATTTGAGAATTCAAATGGCATAGTTAAAATACAATGAAGAGCGTTTTGGACTGTGGTTGCCCCATGTGTTCTGTCACTTTCTGGGTGTCTGGTCAAATGGTGGCTCACATGTGATGAGCTGTTTTGGAAGGGGAATGACTTATCAAGTGAGATTTTCTTCACATGTGGTAGATACAGTTTCTGAGCTTGTTATACACACCTGTTTCTGTGTGTGTATACTTGTAACTTTTATCAAAGATTGGAAGTTCAGCACTTCTTGAACAAGAGGACTTCAGACTGCTGTTCTTGTTCAGTCAGTGGAACTAGACTCTACATTAGCCTCTCCACCACTAGTAGTATTCATTGCTACTTCAAAATAACAGCTTTCAACCACTGAATCTTGAGCTACTTTTAGGATTTGAGTTCTCTAAAGTCTATAGCAAGGCATTCTTGAGAGAACAGGATTGCCCTTGGTTTTCATGACCACTTATGTTCCAGCTAATATGTGTTCCATGGTATAATGCAACTCTTTCTTCCTAGGAGTTGGGAAAGGCAATGGAACTGATATGAAGGTGCAGATAATAGTGAGGAAACAAGTTGTACTAGAATGTGTATGTGCCAGTCAAGGAAACTGCAAGGTGAGAGTACTATGAAATCATGTCAGTTAAGTCACAGAAGCTGAAAGCTGACTTACAGGTCAAAAGTGTCTTCCTATAAAAGTTAAATACTGGACATAAAACTATCTAAATGGCTACTGTAAATTCTGAGAGAATGAAAAAGCTAAGCTTTTCTAAATCACAGGAAAAGTAGTGGTAAGATAGTGAAAGATTTCTCTAGAAGTCAGTTAAATGCAATAGCTCACCTGAGTAGCTTAAATTGTTAGCTGTTATTCCAGCACTGCTGTTGTATTTGTATACTGTGAATGAGTAGCTGAATGAGTATTGTCATGAATTTGTCCCTTGTCTATCTGTAGTACCTTATCATAAAGGTAATATTTCATTCTATTATCCAGATCTTCTTTGATTCTGAAAGTGATTCAGTAGTCATTGGCTTGGAAGATAGCCCTGTTCTAAGCGGTGATGTGAAAGTCAGATTTGAGTCGTGTTCTGTAAGTATGACAGCATGAAGAACCTCACTTGAGTGCGAGAGGAGGCTGCAGCATGAACAGCCCCTGGGCTGGCTCTGTCTGCTGTGCTGGGCAGGATCTGTTTTCCTCCCCAGTGACTCCTGCTGTGTAGGAGTGGCCCAACTGTAACAGCTGTTGTTCCACCCCTGTGCAATGAGTGATGCAGTAAATGTTGTTACATCAGCCTGTGCAGTTGGGGGGAGGCATCTGGCTGTTCATACAGTACAACCAAGACATCTCAGTTGAGTACCTGATGCTTCTAATGTGGGTCTCTTACTTCGTTGTATTAAGTCTGAGTGACCTGGTCCTGAATTAACTTCAGTGAAAATAGTGATCCAAGTGTCATATTGGGATCTTCAAGTGTACTGACTCTGGCACTGTAGCTTTGTAAATCAAACTAGTGAAGACAGGTTGGTCTGCAGAAGATGAGTCCTATTGTCTAATGGAGTCTTTAAACAAAGTCTTTGTGTCTAGGATCTCCCAAAAGGCTATGATGACTGCCCATTCTTCTTCTGGTTCAACACTTCCTTTATTGAAAATAACAGGTAAGTGGTCATAATGACTGCCTTCAGATCCTCACTTCTGGTGTCTGAACAGAGCTAAAAGTTCATAAGCATCATATGAAAGCTGAGGTAGTGGGCTGATCAAGCCTGTCTTAGCTTCTGTTTGGATACTGGTTATTAATGACCTTGTATTCAGGAAGATAATGCTAACTGTTCAAATCTAAGGCAGCTCTGCCATCCTCTAAAGCATTGCTGACTGAGAGGCAGGAACTCATTCATTAGCTTAGCAGGCAAACACTAAGATCAGAATTTGGGACCCCAAGCATCAGCACCTCTAAGAAAGGCTTTTTAACTTCCTGCTTTTCATGCTTTTGATGGAGTTAGAAATTACTGTGGTTAGTTCTTCTTGAGACTAAGACTCCTAGTGGAGCTCCAGCTGTTAGAATTTGGGCTGGTTGGTCTTGCTAGGGAAACGATGTAGAAATGCAAAGTCACGAGACCTCCTCTTCTGCCTGCCAAACCTGACAGGTCTAGACAGAAGAACAGTGAATTTGACATAGAAGGTAAGTTATGTCCATGACTGAAATAGGAAGGAAACAACTTCAGTTGTTCTTATCAGAGTATGAGAAGTAGTTGTGAGTCTATGTTCATAACTAAACTTACCTGCAAGGTGCATTGCTGGCTCAGCTTATCTAGTTAGACCAGACCAGTGGCAGAAGAAATGCATGCCTGTTGACTGACAGCCCTGCAAGAGTGCCATCTCAAAACTCACACTCACATTCTTTGTTTCCTCCAGGGCCAGAGAGGGTGCCCCACTAGACTTTCTCTTAAACACAGTTCAGTAGAAACTATTTCCCTTTCTGTGCAGAGAATTCTAGTAGACCTCAGGTGGACTAGGTCTGATCACAAGTGGTACAGCTGCTAAGGTAGTGCTGCTATCTCTGCAGCTCTAATTCAGCCACAGCTGCTGTGCAAATGCTGTGAAGTGATAACCAGACACAAATTTGGTAAGCATTAGAAGTGGAGAACATGCCTGATGAGCTTGACAGTACTGAATCAAATCCCTGATGTTAGGAAGGTCAGTTACTAAATTTCTGCCACTTGCATCCCATCAAGAGGTCTTGAGCTAAGATCAGTAAATGTTACTCTAACAATCTTGCATCTTGTGGCTTTGAGGGAGGCGTGAGGGTGGGGAACACAACCAACAGACCAAACCACAACCCATGATTGTATGTTTATCAGACTGCTTTGGCTCTAAAGCCCTGTGCAAGCATGGCTAATGTCTGTCTGAAATAAAGATCTGGGGCTATGATTAATATTGCGGAGCTGAGCTTGAAGTTATCTTGGCTGGCTGAAAGGAAAAGTATGTCTTAAGGCTGTAAGAGACGCCACTGAATTTTGTCTTTCAGACTGTACCTTCCCAGGAATGAGCTGGATAACCCTCACAAGTCTAAAACATGGAAGGTCTATAGTGAGACATTTGCTGTGGAGGTGAACTTTATTGAACCATAAGGGAAAGCTGGAAGAAGGGAAACAAACTTGATCTCTTCCTGGAGAATGTTTTGCTGCTCCAGTATAAAGTGAAGCAGTCTCATTTTGATGTCCTTAATGTATTTCTGTGTAGATACTTCTCAAATAAACTTATATCAAGTTCTGTTGTGCAGAGCAATAATACTCTGAAGAGTTACTTAATGTCAGCTGACTGCTATGTCATGTTAATGAGCTGTTGGATTCTTTGGAGCTCAAATATATCTACCTACAGGTAATCCTTTCGTTATTATTCTAAGACTATTGTCTGTCGAAGCCAGAGCATTAACCTGATAGTGGGTGGAGACCAGCAGTCTGCAGGAGACTGCTGGAAAAATCTGACACACCTTCCTTGAGGATCAGGGTTTTCCACAGGTCAGTATAATATGGGAATTTGGAGGGAGAAATATTGTGCCAGATGACTACTTGAGTAGAGTTTGCATCACAGAATAGTTTGTGTTAGAGACCTCTAATGGTCATCTAGTCCAACCCCCCTGCAATGAGCAGGCATATCTTCAACTAGATCAGGTTGCCCAGCACCCCAACCTCACCTTGAAAGTTTCCAGGGATGGGGCATCTACTACCTCTCTCAACAACATGTGCCAGTGTTTCATCAACTTCATCCTAAAATTCTTCCTTCTATCTAGTGTAAATATGCCCTCTTTTAGTTTAAAACCTTTACATCTTGTCCTGC
>NW_010409956.1:18465-33956 GCF_000710305.1 Buceros rhinoceros silvestris
ATTGTCCCCATCTTTCTTACAAGCTCTCTTTAAGTACTGGAAGGCTGCAGTAGTGTCTCCCTGGAGCTTTCTCTTCTCCAGGCTGAACAACCCCAACTCTCTCTGCTTGCTCTCATAGCAGAGGTGTTCTGTCTCTAATTTTTGTGGCCACAGGTCTGTGTCTTTCCTGTACTTCAGGACACCAGAGCTGGACGCAGCACTCCAGCTTGGGTCTCACCAGAGTAGAGGCTCTCTTGATGCAGCCCAGGATACAGCTGGCTTTCTGGGCTGCAAGCACACATTTCTGACTCGTGTACAGCTTTTCATCTACCAGGCTGACAGGTAGGTAGTTCCCAGGGTCCTCCTTTCTAACCTTTTTAAAAATGGGTGCAATGTTTCCCTTTTTCTGATCATCAGTGATGTCTCCTGACTGCTATATCATGGGGAGCAGCTTGGCAATTCTATCAGCCAATTCCCTCAGGACTCTGGGATGCATCTTCTCAGGTCCCATAGACTTATGCATGTTCAAGTTTCTCAGGTGGTCATGAATGTGATCCTCTTTTATAGTGGGAGGGACTCTTGCTTCCCCCAGTCCCTACCTTGAGGCCCATCTATTTGAGAGGTGCGAGAAGAGAGGTTCTCAGTGAAGACTGAGGCAAAAAAGTTGAGTACCTCAGCCTTCCCCTTGTCTGCTGTTACCAGTTTGCTTATTGGGGGGGTGGGATGACACATGCTTTCTTTTACATTCTTCTGATTGATGTACCTGTAGAAGCCCTTCTTATTATTCTTTGCATCCCTCACCAAATTCAGCTCCAGCTGTACCTTGGCTTTCCTGACCCCATCCCTACACAACTGGGTAGTGTCCCTATACTCTTCCCAGGATGCCTGTCCCTGCTTCCACTGCCTGTGCAGTTCCTTCTTGTCCTTTGCTTTGACCAGCAGGTATGATTCAGCCATGCTGGTCTCTTCCCCTCCTTGCCTGATCTCTTAAACCTGGGGATCAACAGCTCTTGCACTCTACGGAAAGCATCCTTAAACATTCTGCTGCTGCCAAACTCTGGCACGAGAGAAGGATGAAATCCTGATGATCACAGGAGTTGAGAGCACAGCTACAGTGCTAGAAGGTGATGGAGCAGGAAGGCAGATAAGGTCTGTCCCTTCACTGAACATGTGAGAGGGGACAACATTCTACTGGAGCTAGAAGTGGCTGATGACCAAGTTCCTTCTGGCTTAGCTCAGGCAATTAGATATCACTGTCCTAGGATGCCTTTCTGAATAACTTGCAGTGAGTTAAGGTGAACCTTCTTACAGAGTAAGATAATCTCCTTATGGAGCAGCAGCAAACACTCCAACAGCAAAAAGTCATTTTTCTAGCTGACTTCAACCTCTTTGCTTCTCAGCTAGACATAAACAACAGTCAGGTACTCAGTTAATCAAATCAAACTTTATTCCCATGAATTCTTATACCACCATGTTGAAGTTTGTTGCTGAACTGATACCTGCCTACAGCTTAAGCAGCTGTGAATGGGAAAGTCACTGCTTACATCAACTTCAAAAGGTAAACTCTCAAGAGGTGTCTATTTCAGTCACTATCTTCTTGCTGTAGGTTCAGTTCTAAATATCCTGCTTCTCTTGAAGCTTCAACTTTTGTATTAAAAATGGCAACCATGAGCTTTAAAAAATGAAAGCAAAGACAAATCTAAGAAATAGATTGAAGTATTCCACTGATGTGGGGTCAGTCCTCACCTTTTTGTTAACTTAGAAACCTGTACAAATATACTATTTCTCTTGGCTAGATGCATTTTGAAAAGAAGGGGAAGTCTAACAACTCTTAAAGCC
This sequence comes from Buceros rhinoceros silvestris, assembly GCF_000710305.1. NCBI lineage: Eukaryota > Metazoa > Chordata > Aves > Bucerotiformes > Bucerotidae > Buceros > Buceros rhinoceros. Next base: position 20,284 of record NW_010409956.1, read on the forward strand.
TCACCCTCCTACCTGAATTATTTAAACATTTGGTATAAATTCCTTTTAAGGTACTAACAATGTGCAGTATTCCTGCCCCTGGCATACTGGTCAATCCAGGTAAATAGGTGCAATAAACACTGAAGATTCTTTAGCCCTGCCCTGCTTTAACTGCTTTCTCTCATGGGTGTATGAAAGGGGGATGAACAGCTCTTGCTACCCATGAAGAGTCTGTGGAACCACTGCAACCACCTTTCATCAAAGAGGCTGTAACAATGCAGCGGAGTAGCCAGTTCAAGTGCAGGGCAGTTGAAGTAAAGGCAGTAGGTGCTAAGATGCCTTCATCTATGCCTAAAGCTCTTTTCTGCTTTGGGATCTGACAGGGAGTCTGTAACATGCATAACAGTCACAGCTGGAGCAGCTCAGTTGTCAGTCGCTGACAAATGGTGGTTGCTGTGACAAGCTGCTAGTCTCTGTGCAGCTCTGTCTGTGCCCTTACAGCTGTCACTTACAGCACACACACCATCCCTCTGGACAACTCCAGGCCTGAGTCATGAACTGTGTTGCTCTGAGACCTGCTTTGCCTCCTCCCAGGACAGGCAGGAAGCTGCTTCTTACAAGGCAGAGCATGCCTGTATAAAGAACATCCTACTTCAAGAATGAAAATGGCATCCAGAAATAGGTGTTACTGCATTATTCTGGGTAACTCTGACTAAGTGCAGGTTAATCAAGTATCATGACCAAGCAGGCATGCCCTCCAGGCCTAAGGGTGATACAAACTATCCACTCATACTAGCTTTTTATACTCAGCAGAAGAGACCGAGCAAGTGGCAGGACTCCAGCCCAATTAAGTGCAAGCTACACCATGGAGACCATAGTGTCAGTTGTCTTTAAGAGCTCAGTTCTGGCTCTTTGCTCCTCTTCAGCTTCCTCTCCCTTCAACCACAGGAGCCTGCACAGTTACAATTCCATGCTCAACAGCTATTTCTAGCAGTCTCCCTTACATTAAGTGTTTAATTTAGTTGGGCTTGGCATACTTCAGCACTTCTTGAAAGGATTTAGAAAAATAATGTGCTGTGTGGACTCCTTAAACCCAGTAACTATATTTTTTTAATCTCAAATGCGGACATATCCCCCCTACAAGGTAGGGGGTGAACACTTCCTACTTTTTTAAGCCCATTCAGCTGGGACAGAGTCCACAAGTCAAACACCAAGAGCAAAAGAGAGCTGGGGAAGGGCAGGGGTCTGGCTGAGGGACATAGATAAGTCAGCCCTATTCAACAAAATTAGATGCTGTTGAGTCAGACACTTGCCAGCAACAACTGGGGAATTTCACCACCAGAGCACAGATCTTAAAACAGAGCTTTGCTTTGAACAAATCACCCTCTCCAGCTGCAAGTTATATTAAACCCTGCAGGGGTCCACATAAGTCTCTTTAGCACCATCACAGGTCAGGATGTTGCAATGCACCTAGTGCAGAATCTGCAAGATGGAGATAGTTCTGAAGGTCCAATTCAAGTAGCACTCTATAAAATCACCTGAATTTAAAATTTCAAATCCTAAACTGGACTTCAGTTCCTAAAATTAGGGCACTGATTTGGCCCTACTCAGAGCATGAGGTTTTTGATTGTTTATGTAAGTGATCCTCAAACAACCTTTTGTTCACCACCTGCTAGAAGGTATCAGTAAGAATCTATTTGTTTCATCATCAGTTTCCGGCTGTACTCATAGGCAACAAACAGCGCTCCATTGGCCAGGAATGCACGGATCATAGTTGGCTTTAGTCCAGAATACAGGGCAAGTACACCTGGAAATGAAATCAGAGCCAGTCAGCAATTTATTCCATTGCCTGTCTGCAGCAACCCCTGGGCTTTTACTTCCAAAGGGTACTGAAGTATCTAGAGTTGTAACATAAATTTAGCCATTTAAGTGCTTATGTTAGAAGCTTATCTCAGGTACGACGAGGTCTTCAGAAGGCTACCACGATCACCTGAGGATACAGTTCATAGCAGCTGTACCACAGCAAAGGGGCAAGGGGACAAAAAATCCAGCAGGACTATGTTGGAGCTGTGCCCCAAGTCAGACTCTGCTCTGCAGAGTATATTCCCTTGCATCAGGGCTGGGATTTGTATCTGCTGCTGTATATATTCTTACACCATCTTCCAAAGTGCCTGGCACAGGCCATTTCCAGAGATGGGACACTGAGACAGATGCCCCAAATTGCCAAGTTAGGTGGGATTGATTTATCAAACAGCCCTCAGTAAGTTGTATATTAACTTATAGTGATGAATAAAAGTTCTGTAGAGAACTTAACCAGTTTCTTCAATTTTCATGTATAGGTTTGGTTATAGGTAACAGAGCCCATTCCTCTACCTGCTTTTAATGCCTACTGAGCTTTTGTTAGCTTTAGGTGAATTGCCTCCTGCACCAAGAGGCGTGGAAGATGCAGCAGGTCTCAATTTCTAGATTCCAAGCTATCCAGACTACATGAAGCATCAGTATTTCTGTTCATTAGAAAGTTACTGTCTGTCTCTAACATTATCAGTGGACTAGATTTCTTAAGCAATTTTTGGTTTTGGAGCGTATAGATCCCAGTCTGCACCCCTACAGATTCAGTTGACATGCTGCATACTCACCTTCAGTTCTCACAACAGTTACAAATGTTCCCATAAAGCCTGTCTGTTTTCCAGCCATTGAAAGAACCTGAATTCTAGATTTGACACAGTCCACAGGATACACAGCAATCCACAGGCAGCTGCCTCCAAAACCTCCGCTTAGTAGCAAAGGAATGGGACCTAAAGTTAAGAAATAAGTTTTTATCACACCACAAAACATCCACCATAGAACATTCAACGTAAAATACCACATTATTTCATCTACAGAAGTCAAAGAGAACACAGAGGAACTTGTTTATGAACAAAAGAGCAGTTTCTGCTCCCCCACAAACCTGTAAGTTAAATTTAAGCCACTAGTAAGTTGCAAGTCTAGCCAGAAGCTCAAAGGTTATAAGGAGTGCCTCTCAGATTATTGGCCATGCTAAAATAGCATAACTTGGAATTCTGTCTGTATTAACTAAATCAGCTTCTCTGCTTTCACACTTGTCATCACTTTCCAAGGCTAATTGTGAAATGGTTTAAAGTAACATCATGTAGTGTCACTAATCACCTATGCAGGGATTTATTCGGTACAGCGAAGATACTTTGTGATCCGTCATGTGTCATGACACGACCCGATTTTGTGTTTCAGATCAGATGTTTATAAACATCTTGCAACAACCAGAGTGTACGCAGCTGAAATCCTAACTCCCGCAAGACAAAGTATTACTGTTCAGTCTTTCAACTGAGAGACAAGCAATCTTTATTCTGGCATATCCTCATTTTTTCATGCTGAAAATTCAGTGTTCTTTTACTAGCATTGTAATTACATCTAATGGTCAGCAAACATCTAGCATACACTTGAACACAACACGGTACAATACAGCTGAAGACTTCAAAATCACTCTAAACTGCTGCTGAAATTAAATAGGTCAGAGCTATGTTACACTGTAGGGTCAGCAGTATTACTGTTAGCTCCCTATATTTATTCTCCATCCTGCTCCATTGGAAACCGGTCGCTTCAGTAATTAATACACAAAATTAAGATGTCCATATTTTGTAGGTCCAATTTCCTTGTATTTTACAGCTGCTCTGCATCATTACTACATCTTCAGGGAAGATATGCCCCCCTGCTGTTATGCCCCCCATGACAGCATGGTAAAATCCACCTGGAAAAAGAGGCACCGTACCTAATTCATCTTTTGGTCTCCCAGAGGCAAAGAATGTCCGGCTCAGTTCATACCCTCCAAAGAAGAAGAAATAGCCTGGGACTTCACGCAGCAAAGTGCTTGACAGGCCACGGTAAAATCCAAGGGGACCATCCTTTTGAATAACACCCTTTACTACTGACCAAACTGTACTGATAGAGAGGTTGATCCAGTTAGTGATGTTTAACATCCAGAAAATGACAACATTACAGAACAATAGGCAACTGCAGAGACAATTAAGGGTTAGAGCCATTATGCTGACAACAGATTTCAAGTAAGCCTTAGAAAAAGATCCTGCTGGGAGCCCTTCACTGGTATCCAGCTTTACTAGCACCTGAAAGATTTCCAGGCTGCGACCCTCCCAGCCACAACCCTTCTCTGGTTAACAGAGCACTATGAATGTGACACTGCGCCAACACAGAATTCAAAGTACTAAATATGCACAAAAGGGTTTCAGAGATAGATACTGGGCAGGGTGCATACTTACCTCTGTCCCTGGATGATCTTTCCTGACAACTGCATTTCATGCATGGCCTGCAGCCGGCACTTCACCAGCTCTGTGGGACAGAGGACAAGGGTGGCAAAGGCAGAGGCAAATGAGCCTGCAGCAGCATTCTGCAGATCACTGCAAGAGAGAAACTGCAGAAGGTATTTGGGCACTGACCTTCAGTGCAGTGGAGCCACTGCACCAGCACTCAGCTCCCTGAGCCAGTACTCTACATATCATCCTGAAAAACTGACACACAGTCTTGAGGAAAAGTCTCAAGGAAAAAAGGGAAGTTACATGAGCTAAGGAGATGAAAAACCTATCTCATTCCCTCTTCATGTATAACCCAAAGAAGATACATTGCAATCTTTACCCTTTGTGTTATATTTTAGTGATTGCAGCAGAATAAACACTATCAAATCTTCCCCTTGGCTTTTATAAGGATTTTTGTAGACTTGTTCTACTGGGCAATTTTTGAGTACTAGTTACTGCCTCAAAGAGAATAGGAGCAATAATCACCTCACATAAATGACAGTGTTTTCAAATTTACCTTACCAGTATTAATACAGGTTTTTGGTGGAAGATGCTAGAAATCTGAAAGTAAGGCACAATGGACCACTATAATCTTTCTATGGATACAACCATGTGAATCAGGATACCATGCAGACAAACGAACGACAGCATTGAACAAGACAGTGCTGTAATCTGCATTGACTCGCAGCACTCCAAAACTGAAGCTTACTTTGCAGTGATTTTTACATGTATCACAAACTCTGGGCTGATAAAATACCAGGACTCAAGAGGCTGGTACTCCCAGACCATACTGCTTTACGATACACTTTAAAAAGGCACCTGCGGACACTGGTGCATCGGACAGGAGCTGCACAATAGCAGAGAACAAGTGAAGCTTCTCCTTTCGGAACCTGGGGAATCAGCACAGCTGAGATTCACCTTGTTGCTGCACAGAAATTCTCTCCATACAGGGGAGATATTTGCCCTGTGCCCAGCAGTTTTATACATCTACGGTATCAGAGATTAAAGCTACAACTTTTCCTCTTACAGAATCATCAAGGAACTAAAGCTGTGAAATGAAGTAAAGCTTCATATTCAGATATGGCAGTGACAAGACCTCTGAAAGTGGAAAAAAATCACTTACTGCCTGAAGAGCAGCAACTGAAAAATATGCAGTAAATAAGAAATGGTGATGTTGACTGCACAACCCTCTTGCAGCACGGAAAGCTTGGCATAACAGGCATCTGAAATGCAACCCACTAGAGCCCAAGACAGAACAAGGCAGAGTTACAAACAGTGTTATGTGGCTAAGCCCTGCAGTCATTAAGCAATGAGCTAGAGCAAGGCAATAATGTTACACATTGAAGAATTAGGACAAGAAAATATAGAAGACGTGCCTTCTAACTGTGCTCTACAGGGTGCACAGGATCCTTCCTCCTTCAGGAGAGAAAAACCCCCAGATACTATCAGACAAAAAGAATTGTCACATGTACACAGAGGACTAGATTCAGCCATAATTCAGATCTTTCCAGCTCTTGTTTGTGGATGCCTAATTCTACATACTCAACTAGACCTGCTGTTCAGGCTTTGGTCTTGTATATAGTGAACCTCACTGGAGAGGTAGTAAGCCTTGAATCCTGTTCAAGTTCTCTCTCAACTCGAGATGCCTAATTCAGTATTTTTTCTTCATGGGAGCAAGAATCCCCTATTCTTACAGTGCTGCTGCTTCTATAAAATGCATTATCTTGTTTATTCAAAAGAAAATAACCTGCTGAAGATGACTAGTCACATACTGAGAAAGTCAGTCTGAGGTGAACAAGGATAATAGTTCTCAGTTTAGACTGGCATGGAACAAAAGTCAGTTTGGTTGTACAAAATGGATGTTAAAAGATAAAAAGGAATTTAGCATTTCTCTCTCCATTTGCTTTCTTTTTGACTCATGCATCAGCAGTCTGTATTCCTTTAACTGGAAAAAGTGATGTTTTGAAACTGTCCTTGTAACTGTTTTGCAAGGCTTCACACACTGACTGGGGTATCCCTAAACACGGGCAGGCAAGGCAAGCTTATTTCCAAGCCATTTAAAGGTACAACTGAAAAGGTTACTTAAAACAAAACCAAATTATTATATAGCTGGTTTTGAGAAATCTCAAACATTATAAAATAGTGAGAAAGTGAGAAGCAATTGCTTATATGTGGGTAAGAAAAATGGACAGGTTCACCTCAGTTTGTAACTTGATCCATTTTCTTCTTCAGGCTAAGATAGTATGACAGTTTTTAAACAGCAGAGACAATGAAGGTAATTATAGTTCTTTCTTTGTCGCGTCTGGAGTTTTGCCACCTCACCATGGTTTCTTGCCTTCCCTACAGCACACTACAAAGGCTTCTTGACTCTCCCACAGTAAGAATGGCTGAAGACATCCTGGGCAAACCACATGTACTCAGGACACCACTGCAGAGCCCATCAATACAATTCTCTCATACACGAGCCTCCTATGATGCCTCCACAATGATCCAGTTGAACAGATCAAGGGAGCAGCACCAAGGGAGATATCCTTCAAGTAGACTTAAATCCTTAAGTGTTTTGTCCTAGCACAGCCATACAATCACACTATTTGCTCTTCAACCAACCATGTATTAAGCAGCTAACCTGGATGTGGACAGTACCATTACCTGACCAAGGGAAGAAGGGTCAGACAGAGGCACTTGCTATTGCTACACATTCAAACCACGCTCCCATTCCGTATCCAACCCCAAAGGTATGGAGTAGTACACCTATGTATACTGGTTTTCCTGCACTACCTCGCCTACATACACTGTAACCATGCTGTCTCAGCCACATGAAGAGATGACCCTAGGACTTCTGCAAGTCCGTGGTCTACCTCCTGGGAGGACACACGAGATTGTTAAGAAGCAAAGCATGCTGCTGGTAGGCCTACCCCCTACATTTTAGTGGATAGGAAAAGATAAGGGGTCTGTAAAGTGAGCAAGCAGAAACCACCTGATCTAAGAAAGTGATTAAAAAAAATCAGTTCTGCCTCAGCTGAAAGGTCTCAAATGCCAGAAAACAGTGAAAGAGAATGCAAATAGAGAGCAATTAATATAATTTGTTTCTTCATCACTTCATATTCCCTCACAGCAGGCCTCAGTCTTAAGATAAAGCACATCTTAACATGGGACAGAACACCTCACTTAATGATACTTGTCTTGCACTTAAGAAGCTCCCGTGTCATGTCAGAGATCTCAAATGCAGAATCATGCCCTCTCCGCCTACTTCCCTTTGGATCCAGATGTGACAGAGGCAGAACAAAGCTATTAATAAAAAGCTGAATGTGATTAACCTTGCATCACTCTCTGAATGAATGGAGTTAGGACAGTATGAGAAGTCTTTTACACACTCTGTGGCAGCACAAGGACGGAGAATGTGCAGCTACCCTCAGCGCTGCACAGAAAACATACCTTGAGAAATGCGTTAACAGTAAGGCACACTGAGACCGCTGGACGACTGACAGCTCTAAACTGATGCACCTGGAGAAAAGCCATCCTAGCTAGAAAAAGATGATGATTATTATGCCAGTGCATAAATTCATGACTTGTTCACACCCTTAATACTCTGCACAGCTCTGGTCTCACAAGCTAAAAACCCAGACGCATTAGCATTTCAAGAGTTTGAGAGAAAGACAGTGAGGACGGCTAAAGGGACAACTTCAGCATCTGGGATCCTTCCACCCAGGAAAAGACTCAGGTGGGGAAGACGGGCATGGAGCAATGGATAGTGGTCTACAAAATCCCAGGCAGAATGGAGACAGTGGCTAAGGATCAACTGCCTCTTTCAGTTACAGAATTAATGACTATCACCTGCAGAACTCCCCGACAAAGTGTACTGTAGATGCAAGGAACTTAACAGGAATTTGAGAGGAGACTAGAAAAGTGCTTCAAAGGAGATTCAAAGTCACTGACTGGATCACACTAGAATTAAGAAATCCTCTGAAATAAGAGCATAGCCTAGCAGAGGACTCAGAGTAAGAATTAAACACTTCCTTCTCTTCTTTCTCATACTTCAGGCAACCACTTATTGCCAGTACTGTTCACAGAACACTGCAGAATTAAACCTTTGGTCCAACCACCATTACATTCAAACTTCTGAAATTTGAATAAAGGAATTTCTAAAAGCAAAGCAATATTAGAAAACTGTCCTTTCACCTTAGTATGCCTCCCTGTAAGATGGACTACCTCCCCCTGCAAAATCAGAACAACCTAGAGATCAAAGGAATACTAACTTTCAGGTGTTGCAGTGCTCATTCCCTTGGTAAAAGCATTCCAGGTAATGAATATGCCAGTTAAGTTGTGATTATCTAACCCAGCCAGCCGCAGTGACAAGTAGATAGCTCTGTTGTAGTTGCACACCATGTCCTAGCAGAAAGGTCTATATTCCAAAACTTACACTGCACACTGGCAGAGCTGGGCCTGGGTTATCAGTTGCACCCTAACAATACAGTACTTGCAAGTAGCTGTTGCCTGATTTTTAAATTTATTTTAAAATACAAAACAGATTTCTTTTACTAACCTGAGCTTTGTTTTCCTGTCTACTCCAACAATTTTTCTCACAATTTGTTGGCAAAATCCGTAACACATGAATAGAACAGAGTTCTCCGCAATGTTGGCTACAAGCGCTGGTGTGGTTCCCTTGTAGAAACCTCGAAACCCCACTTGCTTATAGGTTTTCACAAAACAGTCAACGATTCCTTTGTACATGTCGGGGAACGTCTGCATCTTCACCTTTGCTGTGTCGAAGGGCTGGCCAGTCACCACACATGCTGTCCCACCTAAGCCAGCAAGCAGTGCAAGTTAAGAGAGTGGCTGAAAGTTATCCCAACTGAAACACCTATATGCAAACAGCACTTATTAGGAAAATCACACAGAAAGCAAAGATTAATTAATTCTCTGCAGGAAAAGACAAGCGCACTGATTTTAGCACAATGGCATCAATTGTCAGTGGTGAATTTTGTTACCTGAAAAAAAAAAAAAAAAAATCAGTCATAAGACCAGTAACAGCTTGATTCTTATGAAACATTTCTTTACCTTACTAAAAGCAAGTATCTAAAGGTTCACCTACATAAAGGAGTACTGAATTAGAGGTATTGTTCTGGAATCAAGTTACTTGTGCTAACAAGTTCAGCAACGTTTTTCCCTTGCTCATTAATGCAGTGGTTCAGAAGCCACCTCATTTTACATTCCAACAATAACAAAAAACTAAAAGATTTTTAGTCAAGTGAGACAAAGATTCCCTCAGGATAAGAAGAACACAGCCGAGAGAGCGTAAAACTGATGATGCATTATAAATTGATAACAAAAGACTCAAGCTCTTTACTTCAAAACCCCAGATGATTCTCATCTACATTTATTCCCACATACTGGAAGAAAGCATCCAGGATAAGCTGAAAAGGGGCAAAAGTGCGAAGTTTCTCAATGTGCTCTTTTCGAAACTGAACTGCAAGGTCAATACCCTGAAAATACGTGAGATATTTCCATCACTGTCATCAATAACCACTTTGCCTCATACTCAACTGGATGGATCATTAAAAGGTTCAGAGCAAATCATGCAAGGAAGCACAAAGAGCTTCTTGCTCTGGGTAGGATAACCCAGGAGAGCAGTATCTGGCTTGGACCAGTAACATCCATGTAAGTCTCAGAGGAGAAGCAGAGCTGAAAAAGATCAGTCAAAGATACTTGCAGTTAAGTCAGGTAGATATTAATCTACAGGACAAATCTAGGTGCCTGTGTAAAGGCAGATCTAAAACATGTAGTAAGATAATGGCTGTTGGAAGAAACCCAGGAAAACCAGGAATGGTCTTGGGAATGTAAAGCTGAAAAATTGGGAGTTGACCTTTAACAGCTGTTCTGAAAAGAGAGAGCTTTCCTTACACTGTCATTGGAGGTGATACAAGCAGCCCAGTCACCTACAGCATCAAACGTTGTAAGCCTCAAGGTAAAGACCAAGAGCAGATATAATAGCTGTTCTTTCCTGAGGACTCAAAACCCAAGGAGAGCAAACAGAGTAACAGAAATGTATTTTTTCTAAGGAAATGAAGGAATAATAGCAGAAACATTCTCTTCCCTTGCAGGGAAAGGTGGTATTGTCTACTCAGTAACATATTTTGCAAAGGCTCGCAAAGCAGGCATTCGCTGGGCAAAATGTGGTGCCAGATGAAATGCTTCACAAAGGTGCCACAATGGACTCATGCTATCTATCACCCGTTGCTTGCTCACTGCACTAAGGTTAACTCTAAACAAATTACCTCAAGTAACCACCCTTGAATGCACTGAACACCATTAATACTGTCATATCCACAGCATTAAGACTGTCGTAAAAGGACTGACTGTAATGGCTACTGTATGGGAAAATATCTTTTCCCTGGTAGATTCAAAAAACAATTCATCCCTCAGCCATGCACTACCAACATGGTAATGTGACTGTCACAACTGGTCTAGCAAAGCTTTAGAGCGCAGAGTAGATCAGAGTGGAAGTTATTTAAGTGTAGTCGTCAACATCAGTCCTACTACTGAGCTTCTCAGCTTTCAAAGATTCACACCAGGCTGTTGCCCAAGTCAGTAACCCTTCAGACAGCCCCTTGCCTGTTTCAGTTAGAGAGGGTGACAAAAGCAGCACCTCAATCACTCTCACCTTTTGAGTTCCTTCCAAAACTCTACTTGAGACTGATTGTTAAACTCATGTAAGCATGAGAACTAATACTGAAACTTCAACCTCCTTCTGGAAAATTATTGATCTGCATAAGGGTTGCACCTTCACTGTGTGGCACAGGTTTCACCAGGGAGGAGCAATGGTGATGCAGTTACAACACTGGCTAAGATCAGCTGCTTCACCTCCATATCCTTAAAATACAGAAGGTAAGGCTTGTTATAGCAATGGGAAACTGCTTTTACATTTGTTAAAGGTATTAAAACTGTCCTTCAAAATTTTGGTGCAATTACGTTCTCTCCAGTGTTACCTGCAGCTCCTGCTGTGAGGTCAATAGCAGCCTGAAGAGCAGAGTTGATCCTCATGCTTCACGCTTGTTTATCAGTTCCTTCCAAGTGAAGTGTCCTGCTTCCTGCTAGGTGACAAAATATTTGTCTCCTGAGAAAAGAGAAAGATGAAGCATACAGGATTTACAACAGAAACTCAAATAGGCAAAAGTATCACATGAATGCTTCCACTTCCACTCTTCCATTTAGCATGTTCTAAACCATTTAGAGACAGAAAATGCTTGTCCTCAGAACTGAGATGCAGCATATTCGTATTCTGACTGACAAGTTCTGTCACAGTAGGTGTCAGGTTACTCGGGCTTTCCAGCTTCTAGTCTCCCTGGATCTCTCAAGTGAAAGCAAAGAGGTGCTCCAGGAAACTGTGCTGAGCATTACCTTTCTATTGATTAGAGAAGCACAGTCTCCCATCAGGTGTCTAAGGCTAGCTGGCAGGAATATCCCCTCCCCTGTCTCAGCTCCCCACCTATAAAGCAAAACAGAGAACTGCTCTCCTCACAGTGAACAGCAGCTAAGAAAACTGTATTCACGACGATACAGGCACATTAGTTATTTTCTTCATGGCTTAGAAGACATGAGTAGAAAGGGACAAATACGAACATCTAGAATTGTGTCTGGCCGTCATGTTCCCAGTGCAAGCCCCCCACCCCACCAGTATATTGTAAATAAGAATTGCACTCATCTCTCAGGAAAGCATCTGGAAAGCAGATTTCAAATAAAACGTTCAAATTAATTCAGTTCTCAAGTTTGCAGTAAGGTACTTTCACTAGGCGAGCAGTTAAAATGAGCTTGCTTATCTGAAGCAAAATCACTGAGCCAAGAGCTCTCCCTCTTTTAGATCACGTTGCTGAGTGAGATACTTGGCTAGTGGTTGTATGAGTCTTAAAAAACACACAAATACAAACATGAATCAGCCCCTCACCGACTTTCAAGCCTGCTTTCAAGCACATTACATCAGTAAACAGAACATTTTTCGTTCTTCTACCTACTGCCTCTTCTAAAGCCTGCTGCCTCCCAAAATGTATTTTGAAGTAGTATGAATGGAAAACATAATTTGAAAGAATAATTTTAAAAACCACACTGTATGAAACACATCCTTTACACAACTCTTACAAACACAGACACGTGCAGACAAGCAAGGCTTTAAGAAAGCCTGTCTCTAACAGAGTTATTACTCCTGAAGCTTAAAAAAAACCCAACCAGTAGGCCAAATACGGTCACTCAGGAACTTCGCACCTCCGATCTGTTTAAGATGTGTGTAATAAATGGCACTTATACACGCTATTTCCAAATTGTGGTTACAGATTTAAACCATTTCACCACTGACAGCATAGTATGCTGGGTGTTATTTCAAAATAGAGACTCCAAAACTAGGTTACACTTCATTACCCTATAAACCTCATTAGTGTTCACACAGGACTCCACAGATTTGCGTCTAATTTAAAGGAAGGAAAGAACAGATCAACGAGACAGCCTCCGAGTGAAGAGAGCTACTAGAGAGCAGCGATTGCTGACCTTCAGGAAAACGTAGGCCGCTTGCACCATGCTGAGTGCTTATCAGTTTGTGCCAGTCCCCAAAGCGAGCACATGCCACAGCACCTACAGATACCCACTGAAAGCTTAGTAGCAGAAGGAAAACCAGAGATGCCTGTAAAAAGTTTTAAGAGCCAAGGAAGTTTTGTTTCTGTATTCATAAGAACACATTCAGCCACTTTCAGAAGATTTAATGCTTAGTCAAAACTGCACAGGTATTATATATGTACATACCTTCCTTCTTATATTTTTCCTATTTGTAGTAACACTAGAAGATTAAAAACTGCTTGTAGATATAGCACGGTAACAACTGTTTCCTTACACCCAAAGTGAACTGAAGCCTCAAACCTGGAAACACAGAAGCATTAGTTAGCGTAGCAGATCCGAAAGTCCTCCACCTGCAGCCTCCGATGTTAGTCTCTGCTGATGCATTCTCCAAACACTAAATAGACAAACACAAAGGTAGCACTGCTCTTTCCCGCAAGATCCCGCAAAGGCAGGCCTAACTCTGCTTCCCAAGGTCACGGCAGGCCGGCATCCCCGCAGCGGCTGAGCACGCCCCGCGGCTGGCTGTCACACGTGCTCTCGGCCGGTGCCGAGACGGACTCTTTACTGGCCAGACCGCCAGCTCCAGAGCCGGCAAAGACGGAGGACTTACGAGAGGAAGGCTCAGGCTGCAATCGCGGCCACCCCCGGTTCCCAGGACACCCACCCTTTTTGAGCAGGAAAGCACCGGCCTGCGCTTGGCGGGAAGGTACGGAGGGTTGGCAGATGCCAGCCGGGGCAGGAGGCCGCCTCGCCTCGCCCCGCACCACCCCC
>NW_010409957.1:0-1760 GCF_000710305.1 Buceros rhinoceros silvestris
GGTAAATCGGTCCCTCGACCCTTAACAACTATTTAGAGCAATAATAGGACAATGTTTAGTTTGTGATTCAGGTCTGGGAATCAGAATGAATCCGAGCTGGCAGCTATGACATTCATTAGTGTTTCCAGATGGCCTATTTGTACACTCACCATTTCTGGTGAGAATGACTGAGAGGTATTCCTTGTAGAAGGAGCTGACATAAAGCAGTAAGCTTGGTGTCCGTGTTGTTCGGAAGGCAAACGTAATTGCTTCCCTGTTCAGTGTCATGTCAGCATAGAAAGAAGAAGCATGAGAACTGGAATTTTTAGCCAAGGTGTAGTATTCTTGAAAATTGTACATCACAGAAGTGCCAGTCCCAAAATAGGCAGAGATCTCTGAAACAAAAAGTAATTCAGTTTTTAAGCATCATGCAAAACAAGAAACATGCTCTTTTCTTTTTCTTTCTGCCACTGAACAAAATAAAACATATTCTTAACTATTGTGATAAAGCTGAAAAAGATATATAAATGGAACCAGTATTTAGAACTATAGAGAAAATTCAGTCCCAACTGGGCTAGAGCAAAAGCCCTGTTAGCCATGTCTCTTAAATTATCTGTTACATGAGGAAGTACTTCTTTTTGTCTGGTTTTAAACATGCTTTCTGCCTTTTCCCTGTTTATCCATGTCCTCCAGCCCAATATGTCCTGCCTTGTATGTGTACTGCACCTACAGAGAATCCTAACTTGTTGATTAAACTTGGACACACCTGAAACACATATGTGGGGAAAAAAGACTTGTCAGGTGGGAGAAAGAAAAGGAGAATACAAACTGGGTTATGGTCTGCTTATGGATGATTCACTCATAGAGCGTTTCTGTATCTCTGTGATATCTCACAGACATTTTCTGCTAAAAATAACTGTCTTAGACTATCTTGTTTTCACACACATCCTCCACACTTCAGAAAAAAATACGGAAATTTCTATAACCTGGTTCAGTATCTTTGACAGAAGGTGACCGGAAGTTATTACTGTAGGTTATCTCACACTTTTAGCAACAAGAGCCACCTTGCCCCTGCAGAATAATAAAAATGGAGTAGGACCACTAGTCTCTTCTGCTGTTTGTGGGAGAAGAGGAAAGTATCACTCCTCACTCAGCGGCATTATCTCCACAGCAATAGATATGGAAGGACTTCTCACAAGTCCTTTATTCTGGTGGTGACAGTGGTGACTAGGCAGATGTCGTGCTTACTTGTTTAGAGGAACATGGAGTTATGGCATTTAAGTCACTGAGTACTTTGCAGGATGCATTCAATACATGGGGGAATTAGGAAATTTTTAGCAATTATATACAAATACCAACTGTAGATAAACTTCCATTCTTAAAAATCAGACCTGACAACTTGTGATCATCTACAAGTAGGACACCATCACCAAAAAAATACTTTAAAATGGATTAAAACATGGGCTCATTCCTGTTTTCAATGATCTCACTTTCTTACAGTAAAAAAAAAAGTTTAAGGTTCTTCTGCTTCTTGTTTTCCAAATTTAGGCTTAGTTTTGAGATTAAGACTTGAAAGACAGAAAGACAAAAATTTATTCAGAAGGAAATAGTCCTTAGCTTTAGTACAATATAAAGAACCAAATGAGTTGCATAACATTAATGAAAGATGCTAATCCCCTCAGGTAATGTAGTTCCTCCTTTATAGCGTATGTTGAACATATCTCTGGAAGGCAGCGTTTAGCAAAACACTTACTTAACAATTTCAGCTAAATGTTTCCCTA
>NW_010409957.1:1940-14696 GCF_000710305.1 Buceros rhinoceros silvestris
ATTAAAAAATATCTTTAAAGGGCTGTAAAGATCTTGTACTTCACTGTACGGTCCTCTTTTCAATAATTAATAAAGCTAAAATACATGCTTGCCTTTCTTACAGAACGGCCCAGCATAAGCAGAGAAAGTGCAGTCACAGGAGAATCCAGTGTATTTCTCTCTACATTTTCCACCATTCTGACACAGATTACCATAGCTGCTACAATGTCCAGGGCAGCCTGGTTCAACTCCTGGTGTCATCTTTGCTCTCTCTTCTAGGTCAAGGGCCATTCCATTCAGCTGTAATGAACGGATGCATCCCAAAAATCCTTTCTGCCTGGATGCCGTTCCACCTGAAATAAATTCATACCACCATTTCAAAATTTTAAATAATTTATGTTCTTTATGTTTTACAGCCCCTGATCACTCTGTGATGAATTTCCAAGGTACAAGACAAAGCATATGAAAATATTTATTAATAGCTTTAAAAGCATATCTGATTTCTTTTTTTTGTCAAGTATTTACAGCAAGCTGTTGAAGCTTTTAAAGGGAAACAAGGGTTTTGCACAGTAAGATACCAAGCAATGATGCATTCTTCTATTAATTCGCAAGGGAGTACCATCCAGAAAATTAGATGTTTTTCTTGTTTTCTTTCTGAAAGAGGGAGAGGGGAGGGGAGGGAAGGGGGAAAAATTAAAGAAAAAAAATAAAGAAAATAGAAAAACAAACCCAAAATCAAACCACCACCACCAACAGAACGGAAAAAACAGCAAAAAGAAAACTGAGTGTGTGTCCGTCCATCTGTTAGTCTCATGTTATGGATCATGGTATCCTAAAATTTGCCTCTGGCCTGACACACTTTGTCCCATTCTGGAATCTGTGCCCGTTCCTGAGTAGTGGGAAGGTTTATTCCCCTTGCTACAGAGGAATATCAATCAAGATATACCTGAATACCAAGTACATATGATAAAGACACAGGACAATCCCAAGGCTAACCAGTGTTTTATCATTTCTTTGTTCTGTTTCTCCTTTTCCAGTGGTTTATATAAATACATTAATATCATATTTGCTAAATTATAAATTATAAAGGCTGAGACATTCAGGTAAACTTCCTTTGAAGCTTTCACAAGCTACACAGAACAAACCATAGATCTGAATTTTTCCTGGTTATGTAAGTCAAAGAATAGCCCCTTTCTTTTGTTTCCAGTACTAAGTAAACACAATGTGATTATTTTATTAAATGTGTTAGCAAAGGGTGGAGGAGTAGATCATGGATTTACAGATTTGCAAAATGGTTTGGGTTGGAAGGGACCTGTAAAGATCATGTAGTCCAACCCCCCTGCCATGGGCAAGGACATCTTTAATTAGATGCGGTTGCTCAAAACCCCATCCAACCTGACCTTAAACAAATCCACTGATGGGGCATTCACAGTTTTTATGGGCAACCTGAGAAGTTGTGGATGAAGAAAGACAACAAAATTTCCTTGAAATTAGAGAAGCAACACATTTTCCTTCAGCAGATACCATCCTCTCAAAAAGGGTGCAAATGAGGTTCCTTTAGTTGTTGTTCAAACACACCGAAAGAGGAAATCTTTGGTAGAAATCCTGCCCAGTAGTAACTACAGGTTAATCTGTAATCTCAGAGGTACATCTCCATGACTTTTTCACAAAGGCCATCTTTTTTTCTTCCCTTTTTTAATCTTTTTGTATTTCAGTGATGATAACTAGGAAATACCCTGTTAAATGAATGCCTACCTACAAAAAGCTGGCTGTTGAGCTGCAAGCGAATATGCCCATCAGGTGGAGCACTATGAAATCTTTGAGGAAGTTGATCTACTTGTAAGGATGCCTCTTTGATGTTTCGTTCAGCCTTCACATAATGCCACTGGTTGTCATTTAAGGGGATGAGTGACTGCACTGTAAATTCACTAGGTCCATTTCCAACGTCAAATGAAAAAATCACTTCAGACGAAGCTAGAAAGAGGACAGTAACAAAAGACATTTAAATTATTTCATAGTTAATTGGGTCACAAAATCATTAAGTGGCAGAACAAGTTACTTTAAGGACTGGCCTACTATTTAATGGAATAAGATTGATTTTTTTAAGGGAAAAGTTTATTTCAGGAAGCCTATTCCTGAATTTCATTCCTCACACTCACTCACAATGCAAACAATGATTTATCAATAGCATGGAAATCAAACTGTTTGTAGACCCTTTCAGAGCATATTAGCCAAGAAACAGTGAAATATACTAGTTTCATTATTTTTCAGATTGAATAAAAAGCAGCTTTTTCTTTATGCTAATTGATTACCCCTGTTAACTATATTTAAATTATCACCACTATGGTTCAATCAACATTTTCTACTGTCTACTTGCCTTTGTTATTTATTCAGACAATCTCTACATATACCAGAGGGAAAATTTTGATATAATTTATAAGACTATCTATATGGTCAATTAAATTGAGTCATTCCCTAAGCAACTTCCAAGTTACATGACCTTATAATTTTCTTAGAAAATCATAACTGAATCTTTATATGTCAAAATAATAAGATGAGGAATATGCCAGAAGTTGAAGACCTCGAAATTATAAATACTCTCTCTGAAACTGTTTCTTTCACATATTCAAGGACATTCATGTCTGAAAATAAGTAATCCCTAAACAAGGAGTGAACAGAATTTTTAATTATTCATGATTAGAGTAAAGGTCTAGAGGTCTGAGAAGATTTGATGAATCCAAGAGGAAGTTTCCCATTTATGTCATTGGATGCTGAGCAAAAAGCAAAACAATTAGAAGTATCAAGGAAAATACACCAGCTCCAAACAACATTTTCAAAGTTGAATTAAAAAAAAAAAAAAAGAGTAATTATTTTGCTTTATTTTTCAGTTTTTAAATATACATTAGACATTTTATAACATTTAGATCCACTTTAGCCAACCTTTAGACTGAGTAATGTCACATGCTTGCAATCTCTTAAGCCCTGAATCTGGTTATAAAGTATTTTTCTCTAACAAACAGTTGAACCTGACAAATAAAAGTAAAGTTACAAATACACAAAGCATTTTATTTTCCAAATAAAATAAGGAAGAATGAGAATTCAGTTTTTAAACAGAACACCCATTGTAATACATGATCTCTGCTGCTTAAAAATTATCAGAATTTTACACAATAATAAAAAATAACTGATGTCTAAAAGCAGTTCCCCAGTAACATGAATTTTAGGATAAATTTGTTTCACTTGGACAAAGTTGGGAGCTGTTTCCCCTTGCTGAGGGGTAAAAAAAACCCCAAACAACCATACAGTAGGAGAACAAAAGCAACAAAACCTCCATGTGATCAGACAAAGACAGTTTCCCCTTGCTGAGGGGTAAAAAAACCCCCAAACAACTATACAGTAGGAGAACAAGAGCAACAAAACCTCCATGTGATCAGACAAAGAAAATTTCTTCTGAGTGTTACGTTCTGCAGAGAGGTCTTAGTACTCCTCTGGATGCTGCTGGAGTGAAGCCCAAAAACACAAATGCTGCTTTGAAATCACTGAATATGCCTATCAAATAGCATATCACAATGACAGATCTGATAAATAATGTTAGTGGTTAGATTTTAAAGCCAAGAAAATACAGCATATTTTGAAATAACTACTGAAATAATGCATTATGTTAGTACCACTAAAAAAGGAATATAATCTTGAAGAAAGAAAACCAATCCCCAAGTTCCAGAGATGAAGGCTCAGATAGCAAGGATGACCATACGGGCATCCACTGAAGTGTCTGAAGATTGACCAGAACATGTCAGAAAAAGTGAAAAATATAATCAGTTAACATTCTATGATATTTTTAATAATTCTTCTAAAATAAACTAGTGCAATTTGGGAAGAAATATGGCATTTATTAGCACAGTGATCAAAGCACCTGTGGAAGGTATGCCACAGGATGTGGAGAGATGCTGACCGAATTCTAAAATTTGTCCTCTTGGAGAAAGGACTGACGCAAAGAGCACTTTTATCATTTTCTTGAGCAGCAGGGTAGGGTACATCCAGGACTTCTCTTCTGCTGCAAAAATCGTTTGCGGGCCCTACCTACCTTGGTGTTATTCAAAAATTTTCCAGACATTGCAGGGACTCTTGTTACCTTAATGCATTCAAACATGGGCAGAACACAGCTGTAGATTGGCAAAGTGGAGCAGAAGATGCAACTGATGGTCATCACGGAGAGTGATCAGTGGCTAGTCGTGGCTAAAATGACTAGCAGAAAGCACAGTCATTGAGAACCATTCAGAGTATTGAGGCTGAGCATCACACGCAGAAGCATAAAGTGATTACCAAGTAATATGCTACAGAGTACAAAACCTGGGCCCTTTGCTTAAAAGAAACAATTGAATTGCAATCATCTTGGACAATAAGTTGAGAATTTGGGCAGGCAAAGGGCTACAGCAGCTGCACATTCTCTCTTCAGAACTATTTCCAAAGCAACTGCATAAGACCCTCCAAATTAATATACTGTAGTGTTCCAAACCCTACTTAAAATTTCTGTTTAACTCAACGCTTTTAAATTGGAAATAATCCTTCAGTGAGCGCTCAGTATGAAGTAATTACTCAGACTTCCAGCTAGAGGATGTAACGTGTGATCATAAAAGTAATGGAGTGTTCTACTCAGAGCTGAATCAGGTTTGTGGCTTTCAACCACAACATTTGCAGATTACAGGAACTCAGACAAAAATTCAGTGGCTTGAGCATTTTGTAATTCTGTTTAAAAAAAAAGGGGAATCAAGTACCTTCTTCAAGACGATTCACTTCCTCTGTTTTAAAATATGAGTTAGGATGCACACTGCCATTTTTGCAATAGCTTTCCAGAGTTTTATATGCAGATGCACTGCAGTGTTTATAACTTCATAAAACAATCAAATAGCACTAGACTTCAAATTTCCTGTGAAGATTCTTGATCTGTCACTTTTGCTTTGGCAAAGTAGGAAACTTAAAGGTCCAAAGATCGTTATGTCATAAATAAAAGGATGAAATATGAATCTTCAGATCAACCAATAAAATGCTAGGAAAAGTCATTGTGTCAACAAGTATAAAATGCCAAATGTTAATGACATAATGAGTTTTAAATAATTTCTAACACACCCTCATTTTAAACACTGACACCTGACATTTTCATTGTTGTTATTTATTATCATACAAATCAAACCAAGACATTGATTTATGGAGAACTATTAATAGTATATCAAGTGTAGGTTGGTGATTTACATTCACACCTGTTATAAAGGAGAGAGAGATAGGGAGGGAGAGAGAGATAGAGGCAGAGGGAGAAATAAGTGTAATGGAAATGTGTATTGCTTGTTTCTGACCAGTATTACCCTCAGTGCACACATACAATTCTGGTTCCACTACAAACAATCCTACCTATGACGTTCAGAAAAACAGGTCTGTCTATTCAATGAATTAGGGTATTTCTGGAAGTGAAGAAGTATCTCTAGATGCTACACAATATTGAGATAAACTTTGGGGTTTTATATTGTAAAAATACAGACTATTTCAGCCTTTCACTTTCTCTCATGCCTCCCTAGTCACAAGTTGGATTAAAAAAAAAAGTATACAGTGGTTTAGATATTTATGAATGAAAGGGACAAGTGACATCAGTTTGTATATTCCGAAAAAAGAAGTAGCATCTTCTGCCAACTACCTGAATAAATTTTGTTCTCAGAAGAATTTCTTTAATGTTTCCATCATTTAACTATTAATTTTGAAAATGGGAAGTCATTTATCACACAAAAATATTGTCATAGCTTCAGAAATTCTCCACTGAATGTCTGATCCATTAAAGTTTCTGAACTGCACAACACCGAGGTTATAAAGCTGTGTTTTCACCTGCTTACAGAAATTTAACAGAACACAGTTCATACTCTTGATACACATAGCAAAACCATCATTGGAAAAAAGGTATCTTTCAAATACAGCACTACTTTGAGATAACACAAACTAGATTGATTAAGCATTAAGCAATATTCCATAATTAAACTGCCTTAATTAATCAGAAGTACAAAGTAGGTGTTTTCCTGTTTGTTCCAACAAGCTAAGACATTAGCGCGGGTAAAGACACAAGCAAGCAGAATACTTAAATTTTCATTAAAATGCATTAACATTTCTATAGTAACACTTTGCATTACATGATATATATTTTTAATATATATATTTATTTGTACTCTTCATGGAAAAATACTTGAGCATGATAACACAATGGTTTTGTAAAAAAAAAAATGAGCAACTGGCTAATCCCAAGGCAAAAAGAATTCTAAAGAACTCTCAGAGGCACCTGTCAAGTATAAGAATTTTTAATTGATGTGTCATTTCAAATTTATCCAAAACTTTTGTAAAAACACTTCAACTTTTTAAATAGTCTCCCTTTTAATAATGAAAAACAGAAGACTAAAACACTGAGTCAGGTTAGTAAAACTTTCATTCTGCATTAGTCATCTCACTGAATTTAGTGAGATAATTAGTTTTCTCCTGTGCAATAAAAATTTATTTATGGGTAAAAATCTAAAGATTTGGGTATCTACAATGAAAATAAACTAAAACAAACAAACAACAACAACAAAAAACCCCACAAAAAATTATGAGAAAGTGTGAGTAAGCTAGGATACTGTGCCATAGAATGTCTGAGTCTTGCACCTGGCCTTAAAATTCGGAGGGAGACAATTTGGTGCCAGGTATGCAGTGAGAAAGGGAAGGAAGAGCTGTCTGATCCATCAGCAGCTGATTGCTGCTCTCTTAAAGAACCCTCTGGGGCAGAAATTATATTAGAGTGGTTATTTGTATAGTCTCAGTACCGGGATTTTAGGGGGAATGATGAAGCTCCAATAGCAGTAGTAACTATAATAAAGCTAGAGAACAGTCTTAAAATATTCCCCCTTAAGCTAACTCTAATTTAGTCCAACTGAAAGCTATACTAATACTACTACTAATAACCCTCAGTTATGTTACTTACAGTGTAACTCTATCCGTATGAAGTCTTGAATTCCGAGGTTTTCTAAAAACACTCCTGAGGAAGCAGTAGTTTTAAAGAAAAATGAGACATCTGCACTGAGCTCTCCATGGAAGGTGGGGAAATGCAGGTAGGACGTCTCTGTGTTGAAAGATGCTGAATTCCAAAACGTTCCTGTTTGTCAAAATGAAAGATTAAGTGATAGATACAGTGTTATCTAATATTGCCAGTGCGTTTTATCACCAGTTAAACAAAGTGCCCAAGTCTAGAAAGGGGTTACAATGTTCAGAGTCTAACTTCCACAGAAGCCTCCTTCTTAGTCTATAAAACAAAAAGAGGGGGTTCTTGGAGACACAGAAAAAATGATTCAGCAAAAGTAATTAAGGTCCTCAGTTCAGACATCCAAAAACCAACTAATGGGAAATAAAATTCCTAGCATCTTTGCTAGACATTCCGATTAGGACCTGATGCATCCTTTGACGAAGTAAACAAACAGAGCAGCTTCGAATGAAATACTGCACCTGCATTTGCTAGTAAAACTGTGACAGTTGCTATGACTATTTCTCACATTACAAGGAAAAGAGTCTTATTATTGTAGTCCAGTGAAGTTTTACCAGATATCACAAAGGTGGGATAGAGCTTCTAGTAATTACTGTGGAAGAAATTTTTTAAAAAAGAAATTATGAAGGTATCTTTTCCTTTAGTTGATTGCTGTTCACAATTTTATGTGTGTTCTTACTTACATGACGAATTGGATGCATGTCAGGTTTATTAAAAAAAAAGAAAAGAGTACAAGAACAAACAGATATTTTGCTAGCTTGATATTTCTTTAAACTGGCATATAATAGTAATTTTTAGATTTTGTGTTTGATTATTAAAAACACTTATGTAAAGTCTCTAATAAGAACATAATCTACATTTATGGTGTTCAACTAGTTCAAGTACTGTGTTATTGTTGAATTCTTTCAGACGTATCTGTATTTCTTCATTGAGATTTATTGCTTTCTAGATCAAATGAGGCATTTAACACCTTTCTGTCTAATTGAACAAGGCCATTACACATTCTACTGATGATGCTGTGATCTAGGTCTAAATACGATGCAAAACTATGATTTTTGCTTCAGACATTCTGCGGGGTTTTTGTATTATTATTATTATTTTTATTATTTGCAAATTTCTCTCATCTGCAAAATCTAACTCTGTGATAGAGTGTACGCAGAGGCATGGTCCACAGTGAAGCAAAAAACAAAGTCTGTTCACTGATTCCTACTGACTTTTTAGTGGAGTTTTACTCAGGGTTCAAGTCCTGAACCTAAAAAGTCATCATGGCAGGATATTCATACATATTCTGGCACTTGCTGCTGTGACACTTGCCACTTGGGAGTACTGCCAGCCATCATAAGTTAAAGCAGCCATTCAGACAACTTTTACATGCTAGGGTGGAGCTGTGAACAGATGGCTGAGACTGGGAGAAGAAAAAGTGGCTTTGCGCCTTCTTCTCCTGTGCTGCCTGATGGGCTCCTCGGACTTCTCATCTTGTGCAAAGTTCTGTCAGAAAAAGGCAGCGGCCTTAAATATTGTAATGAACTTTCAGCTGGTGTTCCTCAAGTGTTTCGGGTCATGACTCCCACAGAGCAAACTTCACCACAGTTATGACTCAAGTATAACAGCTATTTAAAAAACCATGGGCTGGCTGTTACCAGTAATTCAAACACAATAGAAAGTTTAATACTAGTAATTTATACAAAATTGGTAAAACATTGCTAGTAATTAGAAGAGAGACAATAGTGGCAGTAACAGACCAGTAGAGTAATGATACAATTAGCCTCAATGAAGCATTTGAATGATCTTTGTAAATCAGAATGGAGTCCTTGGGGGAGGCCAGGGATAGGCAGTGTTATTCTTCCTTGCTTAATTCCCTGTCTTCTCTTATCTAGCTGTTCTTTGTCTGTTAGGAAAATAGTGTGATTTATGAATGTTAAGGTACTGTAAAATGAAGTGGGTTAAATATAGATCTAGCAAAATTATATTACAAAGTACATCATGCTGTCATAAATCAGGATGGGAAAAGAATTTCTTCACTTAATAGCGTCTGGCTCACAGTCTCCTATTTAGTTTTCTGGAACAGCCTAACAACACGTAGTTAGGAAATCAATAATACTTAGCATTTTATCTAAGTAGTAAGATTGCAGTCTTCCTATGAGTTAAAAAAAAAAAAGGTCATGTATGTTATAAATGAAACAGCAGCATATTTGTATTGAAAATACAACTCTAGGTTTTGGCACATAACAACTATTCTTACCAACTTGAAATTATAAAGTGAAAAAGCAACAAATGAGAACAAAGAAATTAGCCATTTTAATATTGCAAAGATAATGAAAGTGACTGTCCAAACAATTATGTAAATGTAAATCGAGGCACTCCTGCAGTTTTTAATCAGAACTGAAATCTGTTTGTTATCTGTATCAATTCTTATTGATCTAAGTGTTGCATCATTCATTCTTTCAGTGTGGAACTCCACCAGGGATAGTGAGTGCTGAGGCAAAGAAATGAAGATCTTGTATTGTTGTACTTTTTTTTTTTTTTTACTATTCTTCCCTCTTCCCCAAACAAAACAAATCTCTAATTGATATGACACATAAAATACTACCAATGTCTTAACGATTCACATAGCCAAGTCACACTGCTGTAATGTGGAAGTACTAGGTGTGTTCTCAAAGCAAAGCAGCTGTGGTCCTTTTGAAGATGACATTTAATGTGCTTTCTGTCTTTTCCATATTCTTTGTTCTGCTCCTCTCTATCTGGCCTCTTAAGCTGATCTTTAAATTATGTGATTATCTATGATTTTTATCCTAATTGTTTTGTTTGGTTGGTTTTTTAGGTTTGGTATTGTTTTGTTTTATTTTGTTTTGGGAGGAATGTGTTTGTTGGGGGGTTGCTTTGCTTTATTCTTGTGCAGAACCAAACAGGAAAATCATCACTACTGACTATGTAGTTACATCTACTTCTTTCCATATATGTACAGTATTTCTATCAGGTTTGTTACATGCAAAAATTTCCATTCATCCAGCACAGCCGAATGAGGTCAAAATTACTGAGAAGTGTGCAAATTGCTGCTTCTAAAGCTATCCCCCTATCCTTGTGAAGTCTGACCAGCTGGCAACCATTTGCCCCCGAGACTTTGTGGTTAGGCTGCCCCTTCAGTACCACTACTTCTAGCTCTGCTACTTTGCAGCTGGTTATGAGATTTGTAGATCAAAAGACCAGAAGGGAAAACTGCAATAATCTAGTTCGACCTCTGATATGCCACAGACTATATAAATTCCCTGAATCGATTGTTTTTAATAGAACATGTATTCTAGGGGGGGAAATCAATAAATTTAATTAAAAATTGTCTGGTTATGGAAAATTCACAAATGCTCTTACTGTCATTTTTAATGTATATTTATATATGCACACACAGTGCATCTATTGGCCTAACTCAAATCCCAACTACTGGATCTTTTTCTGATTTTTCTCTCCTGCTTCCAGTAATATTATTTGAAAGTTCTTACTCTATGAAAGTCCATTTCAACTGAGCATATCACCTCAGATTTTCCCTGAGTAAAACAAAGAGATTAAACTTAAGAGGCTTTCACCAAAAAAATCCATCTCTTAACTTCTTTGATTCAATAACCTTACATCCTTTTTATATAGGATAAAAGTATAACCACAGAAGTGTATCAAACTACTTGATTATGCCTTTACCAACACTGAAGTCCCTCAAAAGTTTGGCCAAATGGACAAACAGTTCTGCATTATAAATTATCTTTACATTTTATTGCACTATCCTTATATTATGTTTTAATAAAATAGGAACAATATAATAAATTTTATTTATTGGCCAAGAATCAGTCTGTTGCTGACAGATTATAATTACTCATTTTTTTACATATAATTTGGGTACATTTGCACTTTTTCATTGTTCTGGATATATTTATATGTTCTAATACTGATTGGAACTTCATAGGAATACATCAGAGTGTTTCCAGGTAGTTCTTGTAAGAAAAACAAAGCAGTCCAAAGCTTGAATGTTGTGTTTTTTAAAAAATCTACCCATACTAACTGAATCTATTTCTTAGAATTTAAATAATAACAAAATTTTTGAGATACATTTATTATTGGAGATGCGTCTTTCTCGTTCATGAAAACCATAGTATCATTATCTATTAGTGGCCCAAAGATTTCCTTTGTTCTCATAATCTTCAAAATATTTCCTCAGCTGGCACAGGTTAATTTGAAACTTAACTTTCATTTTATTTAGATATATTTTTCAATCTGATACCAGCGGTGCCAGCACACAATTTATTAGACATGTTGTACTGTACAACAGAAAAGGCAATATAGAAATGAATCTGTAACATAATTTGAAGGTGACAGAAATGTGTGTGTAAAGAGCTGAGCATCACCAAATCCTATGGCCTAATTTCTCTAAATCCCAATATTCCTCTAAAATATCATTACTACTTTCATTGCACTTCAGCATCTTAGAAATACAGATAGGTAAGTCTGTCACAAATGCTGAGAAATGTCGTTAATATCTGAATGGAACTTTATACATGAAAAGAATCATACTGGTATTGCTTTTGCTACTGTTTTTCTTGGGTTACTCTTTCCGCTTTGTTCTGGCAAACACGGTTTGGTTTTCTACAAGTAACACACTTCATTGAAAAGAGGCAATCCATAAAACCTAACATAAAGAAACCAAGCACAGTAATGCAACGTTAAATAAAAGAAAATGAAAAATGTGCAATGAAGCATAGGGAAGTTCTGCCAGTCTGCATTAGATTTGAGATACGTGACTTAGATTTCCTAATGAAGTAACTCAGAATTGAAAACTAAGTCAAAGGAGTGCCTGGTTTATGACATTTCTGTTCAACAAACTATTTACAGGTCTACTTTATTTTGCTGCAGGCATAAGTAATTATTTTTATCTCTAAGTAGATGTTCTGCAAGGAATAGATTATTGATACAATGAAAATTCATGATCTTTCGGGTTTGAATCACTGAAAGATGTACCAAGTGTGTCACAAATACAAGTAAACCTTCTCCCTCATGTTTTTATATGGTATGTCATAGAATTTTTCTGAAGAACAAATGTCTGTCAGAAAGAACAAAAAACGTGTTTAAAAAAAAGATATCCCTTAGGAAGTAGAGTTGTATAATTTAGGTTTTGAGAGTAAAAGAAGCCGAAAGAAGCAATAACTCTCTGGAGAGTACTCAAATCACACTTGTGAATTGAATATCTATTTTTCCTTGTTTGATGGGACTGTTGAGAAATGGGCATTTGCTGCTACGTCTTTTTTGTGTTCTCCATCTATCCAAAGGTGCAAAAGAAAAGAAATCTCATTAAAAGTGCATTTAATTAGACCCCCACTGGTGCCTGTAACCTCAGATTAGAAAAAGCCTTAATAATGGTCTGCTTCATTCCTGCAGCTTAGAAGGGCTACTAATATGATATTACTGATCTTACAAGGGAGTTTAGACTTCACGAATTTTGTCTAGTGTGAAATTTAACATATAAAACTCAGAAACTGCTGCAATGCATGGCTTTTTACATTTTCTGGAAAACTGAACTTTAAAGAAAATTTTCATTATAAATCCCCCATTGATACATAGAGATCATCACAAAAAATTCTAGTAAGTTACATGCTCAGTCATTTCCAGCATAATGATTAAAATTATAGAACATTTATTGTAATATATATAATTACTTTGTATATGAGAAAATATATTAATATAATTTAATA
>NW_010409958.1:0-15720 GCF_000710305.1 Buceros rhinoceros silvestris
CTCCGCGCCCGGCTGTGGGCGCTGCGGGGGAGCGGGGGGTGTCCCGAGGAGCCCGTCCGGCCCCCGCACCCGCTGAAATACCGGGGCTTCAGCTTCTGATAGCCGAAATGTACCGGTTTCCATACATCCATTATCTCTAACGTGTCCATCACTGGTATCTGGACCCCAGATGGAAACTCACACATCCAAATACCAATATTCTGCCCCCGAAGAAAACTCTAAACAGCAAAACTGGAATTTCCAGGGCTGGAAATGTTATTAAACCACCAGAAATTGACTCCCAGGAGTAACACAAAGCAGAGTGAATTGGAAGAGGCTGTCGTGACCCAATGCTTTCCAGACCCTGAGCTCACCTCGCATCCCAGAACGTGGCTTCCCACAAAACGCACCCTTTAGAATTAACTGTTGTGCAGCCTGGACACCTTGCCGACTATTTTGTGATCAGAAGCCATCATCTTTGGAACATCCACGTCCAAATACAAGACGTCTGCTGTGTACCGTGGTTTTTTTTCCAGAGTCACACAGGGTTCTTCAAAGGCTCAATTTAGGAGGAGAAAAAGTAACTTGAGTTCAGCCCCTCAGAATGAGACCGTTTATAAAATGACCAGAATCAAAAGCCAGAGCTACAACAATCCCCAAGTTCTAATTGGAATGAGGCTCCCCAGCGAGGCAAGCCCTAGGAGCCAATTATCTTTTAAATGAAGACGTTCAAAGTCCTCCCGGTGACCTGGAATGTGCTACCACAGACACAGCAGGATTAAACAGTGCAAAACTGTCAAACAGCTGTAGTCACACCTTTGGTAATGTCGAGGCTCTAAGAGCTGGGTGAAGGAAACAAAACTTCATTTTAGAGTCTCCCTTTTTCTTGTTTAGAAATCCAGGTCAAAACAACCCACCACGTTTTGCTAGCTGAAAACAGAATATTTTAATACTAAATGGACTCTTTTAACTTTTGGCAATACTGCGTGTGGCGCTGGTTAAAGTCTTATTAAAATAAACCAGGGGTTCACATTCACATCAGGATTCAGGACGGTGCTCCTCTGCTCCCTAACATCACTGGTGGTGGCAGGAAAGCCCTTCACGCAGCCCTGCGATCGGAAGTCACCTCAGTGAGTCTTCTACCTCCCCGTCCTTGACCTGATAATGTTTTGGCGTTACTGAGCTCTGCAAAGTGCAGCGAGCCGCTGTTAGCCTGAAAGGTGTGCATGGGACAGAGCTCCCAGCGATATTTTTGATCAGATTTATGGATCCAGCCGGCCAAGACGGCTGTGGCCGTTTCCAGCCCCATTACAAAAGGCCGTTATACTGTTTTCTGCAGCAGCGCCTGGTCTGAAGAAAGCTGGAAGGTGTCGTGTCACCGCAGACTCGTGGTCTAGCGGTCAATCAGTTACACGTTTTTCACAGCATTTCGGGCAGCCCTCCAATACCAACAGCTTTAGTCTGCCCAGCTCCCCGAGAAGCACCGCCAGCAAACTCGCATCTTTGTGCGCTGGAGAGTTTTTTACAGAGCCGCGGCAGTCACCTCGTGCAGGGGATGCTTTACTGATCCTGGGCTCTGGCACGCTTCCAAGTTTGGACTCTTGGGGTTATTTCCTCGGTCCAGGCTGAGCCTTCAGCAGAGCGTAAGGATTCGGTCCCTGAACACTGGGATTACACGTGTGACAATGTGGAATAACTGATTGCAATTTCAGAAGCAATTGTGTATTCAAAGCTTGCAGCGCCTTTGCTATCATGATTTAATTATGATTGTTATTCACATTTGGTGTATTTTGTTACACGATGTAATTGTTTAAACACAAGTAGGCCCAGCACTAACAAACCGAGTTCATAGGTTAGATGTAGGGATTGCAAAACTTACTGTAGGATGTTCTGGCTCCTCAGAAGGTGAAGAAGGGTCTTCTGACTCCCCTGCCTGATGGTTGCTTGTTGCTACAGGTGTAGGACCCATCTAGAATAAATCAGATGACATATGCTCTAGTCAAAACAGAAGAAATGCCCACATACAGTTCTGTTTAAATGATTAGTTAAAGGGGAAACAACGATGTTGAGCAACATTAAGCAATTCATGAAAGACCCAAATTCATGATCTTTTGGCTGGGGCAAAGTTTTTCAGCAGCTTTCGAGACCCAGCTCCCAGCTCTGGGTTTGCCTTAGCATAGACTTCCTTTGTGATCCTGGATGAACCACGGAGCTTTCCTGGGCTTGCCTTTCCCATTTGTGACGTGAGTTTTATACCAGTGCCGTAACTCGAGAGAAGACAAACCTAAATACAGATTTTATACACACGCTCATCTGTAAGCATCTCACCGATCCGTAAGGCCCTGAAACAGATCGATGTGTCTTAACACAACAGATCCAGTTGTGTTTTCCGTATGTGTTCTTTGCCACTGAGGGAGCATTTTAATTCTACTGAGAATTTACTGAGCTATGCGTATCCCAGAAGAAAAACTTGAAGGTTTATTCAGAGAGTGACTATTTATTCCTTGGAGGGAAGAGGTGAGGCTTAGTGTGGAGGAGCATGAGGAGGGAGTGGTAGGAAAGGTGGTGTGTCCTACTCAAAATTAGTATTTCCTTTGATCAGACATGTCAATCCTGAAACATCAAAGTCTAAACAATCAAGACAAACCTCACACTATTCAAACAATGCTTAATCCTTGCTGAAACATACCACTGTTCACACCTATTGATAAGGTGATCTGTCCTTCCTTTGTGTACACAGCCCTCAAAGTCCTCTGGGGAGAAATGAGTGAGGGAGAATCAGCAGCAGTTCGTGGGGCTGGCTGCAGCCCGCAGTGGAAGCCCTTCTGCTGCCCTGGTGACCAGGGCAGGGATGGACTTTCAGTGGATGTACCAGACTTACAGGAGCTAGTTTTTGATCTGGTGTTCAGACCTCTGGTTTAAAACCCCTCCGGAGGTGGTGCACAAGTTCTAATTCTGTAAAAGCCCGAGGAAGTCCTTTAAGACAAGGTGATATTTTTTCTCAGGCTATCCCCAAGCAGGATCCACTGGGCTGGTGCTGGCAGCCCTTTTGCTGGTAAACAAGGAGCCGAAGTGCCTCCTGAGAGGAAGACAGACCTGCTTAGCCACAGCACTACCAAAGAAACCAGAGTCTTCCAGTCCGTAAAGGGAGAGGCAGTCCATTAGCTCCACATTGCTCAGCTGGGAAGTACAATAATTTCAAGAATTACATTCAAGAGTTCAGTTTGGCTGTGGGAACACGACACGCCAGGAACCAGCCGGTCTGCTCTGAAGCAGATGACGGGGCAGGGCTGGATGCTGACCACTGCAGTTCCACAGTTACCTCACTGTTTAATGATTGTTTCGCTGGAACGCCAGACACGTTAAAGGGGAAAAGAAAGGCAGAGCCCTGGAAAAACATTTGCATTGTGGCTTCCTTATGAAGTGAAGAACGTTGTTAAGAGAGAAACTGGTAAGACTTGAGACGTGAATCTGCAGAAGTAACCAAGTGTTAAAGAAACCGAGTGTTAAAGCAATGCGCAGGTGCCGGGGCAGTTCCACACAGATGGTGGGATAACGCTCTGCAGCGGCGTTGTGCTCTGCAACACAACTGCTGCCACGGAGAAGATGGAGACAGTGTATAAATCCATCAGAACTGGTAGGGAAGTTTCTTTAAACCCCCGTAGACGTTTTTCAGGAGTATCTACTAAAAAAATGCAGTAGGTTTTCACTTCCCCCACAACTTTTGACTCATTCAAACCCAACTGCTTCGGTACTTGTCCTGTTAGGTATAATAACATCAAATCATTACCACATAAGGAGGCTTTAATGAAAACATTCAACTTTAATTACTGAAAGTGTCTTGAGAGCAATGTCGTAATTGTTTCTTGATTGTTGTAATTGATTTGCCTTCTCAAAAAGGCATAATAGGGAAAGTAAACAGTGCCGCTAGCTCGTCTTTGTCTTTCAAATCCTGAGTCTTCAGTCCCTGAAAGTGGTCTCACAGGACTGGAAATCTGTTTGTGAAATGCTGCCTGAGCTCTGGCTCTGAAGACTTGTGGGGACTTTGCTTCATTTTTCAGCCCTTTTCTGGGTATCCAGTTGTCACTGATGCCGAGTGTAGGCAAATTCAAATACAAACAGTCAGCGTTTATTCATCTCTCTCTGTATCAGGTCCACGTGTCTTTATTATTTGACCTGCAGGAAAGATACTGATGGCAAAGTGACACGAAATTGTAAACCAGGTTTTCAGGTGGAGTATGTTGGTGGAGCTCCCCTGTGGTGGAGCTCCGAGCGTGCGGTCAGTGGAGCTCTGCCAGTGTACACTGGCAGGGAACTGGGCTTTGTTATCATCCCCAGATCTGTAGGAGTAATTCAGTAATCCAGGATTATTTTGACATTTTTTATGAGTTTAATAGACATTAATATTTGATTGACAACTTCAAATTGACATGTTGGAAGAAAAATGCACAAATTAAAACCATCTGCATTGAATTACAATGTCACTGTTGTAATTTTTGTCGTTAATTGGTTATGAAAACCAGACTTGTAAGATAACTTCCTCAAACATTTTTGTGTTCGTAACTTTTTCACCCTTTGGATAAAACAAAGATCTTGGAGGTAGCAAGGTTCGTAGATATCTGTAGATGCACAACGGACCTATCCTATTCTGATTTCCAAAAATAAATTTGTTATTCAAATGGCTTTTTGTAGAGTTCTGCTGTCATCTAGTTTTGTAGTGGTGTGCGGTAAATAACAGCCACCTGCCTGAGATTGAAGTTAGTGCACTGGGTGGATTTAGTTGTCTTTAACAGTACACGCACTTACTTTTCTCTTCATGGGTATTGATCAACCTAAGCAGCATCAGCGAGCCATAAAGGACATTTTGTAGGAGTTTGTGTCTGTAGTTGGGAACAAGCTGGGGTAAGAGGGCGGGATAACAGGTGATGTTTACACTGTCCCCCGAATACTACAGGTCCATCCAGCCTATCTTTGTTGTGTATTTTTGTCCAGACAAGTGTTCACTGCAGAATTTCCTGGTTTAGAGAATTAACATAGTGATTTTCAGTGGTGGAAGCTTTCTGCTCTGCTA
The DNA here is from genome assembly GCF_000710305.1 of Buceros rhinoceros silvestris. Classification (NCBI taxonomy): domain Eukaryota; kingdom Metazoa; phylum Chordata; class Aves; order Bucerotiformes; family Bucerotidae; genus Buceros; species Buceros rhinoceros. Next base: position 5,051 of record NW_010409958.1, read on the forward strand.
GTGTTAAATTCGAAGGAAACTGATGCATGGCAGCACTGTGAATAGCGACCGGCATCCCAAGCCTCCCACAAATTGGTAGCAGTTTTGTTTAATGTTGTTTTCTAAGACTCACCAGAGAATTTTTGTTGTGTAACACTTCATGTTCAATGCTGTTGAAAACAACATCATGTAGCTCGCAGTAGAGAGAAGCAGCATAAAGACGCAGTCCTGATTCAGTCACCCTCAAGCACTGGAAAAGTCAGGAGTTTGACTACTGGAAACATGGAATATTTTATATAACACATCACATATGATGAGGTCAAGTAGTTGCAGGAACCAGTATTACATATAAATATCTTCTGTGGCTGTTAAGTGTCTCACTGTAGAGCTCAATAAAACAGACACATAAATCTCACGGGGCGGGTTTCGTGGAGAAGCGCTGCTGGAGAGCAGCGGGGTGGCTGGAGAGCGGAGGCTTCGAGCTGCTGACTTTGCTCCTGCAAAGCTATTCTAAACATTTTCTCTGAACTACATGGGGGGAAAAAACTAAGAAATCAGCCTGACAAACCTGGATAAAAGTGTTATCTGTCCTACCTACCAGTGTGGGCAAACGTTTTGAGTATGTTTATCTGTTCTTTGTAGGGTGAAGAAACTAAAGCGTTGACTCTCGTCCTTCATCGTGACTCGGGCTCTCTTGGATTTAATATTATTGGTGGCCGACCATGCGTGGTATGTTAATTGTTAAAATATGTTTGCCCTTTCCAGTCGGGAAAAGCATGTAGGTCAACACTTAGAGGAAAAATGCTGCTGACAAGCATTTGGTTCTCCTGGGATACTTTCAGAGCAGATCTTCTACTCAGATTTGTATCGGATCTCTGCTGACTGCAGTGTCTTTTCTCTCACAACATGGTTGTTCTTGCACATCGTCACAGCAGCACTAACAGTGCTGTGTCGCTCCCAACATGGTGAAACCCTGGAATCTCTTTGAAGATGCTGCTTGAGTTCAGGGCTCACAGCTTTAGGCCCTTGACGGTTTGTTAATAAAATGTTACTTACTCTCTTTTTCACCAGAGATTAAGCAGCCCTCCGTGCAGGTGAAGGGATGAAACTTAAACAACCTCCTTCTGAATTCTGTGATTTCAGCAGATGTTTCCTGCACCACACACTCACTGATGGATTTTTTCTGGATGCTTCTTGGCTGAAGCTGCTGCGTGTGACTTTAATTAGATCAAGGAGGAGATTATACCTTGTCCTGATAATTTAGAAAGCATTCAGAACTACTTCTTGGCCACTCAGAAATCTGACATTAATTGCTTATTTCAAGTTTATTCACTTGAAAGTTATTCTTTCTTTATAGCTAGAGCTTTTCCATTTTCTGAGACGTTGTTCTGACCTGGTAGAAGCTGGTGACACAATACACAGGAATATGAAAATACCTTGTTAGGTCTAAGTTGATTCTCTTGGGTTTATTTTTAAGCCTCCAGAGGAAGAACTGTGCAACTAAAAATAAAAATGCACTGCTGTCTTATGTTTGATGTGCAAGCAGGCTGCCGTCTCACTGGGTTTTACATTAAGAGTAATTGTAAAGACAACTACTACTGAGCTGGGCTAAATCAGAAGGAAATTATTATCATGCAACTAATGTACCTAACGGAAACGCATTTCTGGTTGTTTAATCTTTCAAAATGGGAGTATCCGGTGTTCTCATTAGCACAAAGTAATTCCATATTAAGACATCCATAAGAATATTTCTTTCATTTGACATGCACTGTTGTGACACGGACAGCTTTTAGCTGAGGGCAAATGACTTAGTTCAAGGTGCAATGATACGTGTTTCTTTCCATCCTTAAAGGACAATCAAGATGGCTCATCTAGCGAAGGAATTTTTGTATCCAAAATAGTTGACACGGGGCCTGCTGCTAAGGAAGGAGGGCTACAAATTCATGACAGGATTATTGAGGTATGTGGTTAAACATTCTGGTCTCTTTTAATAGTGTGAGTTCCATCTCAGGTCTTGATGGCATGATGCGTAGTGTGCGTTTGGGAGAAATGTGCTGTGGTAAACACTGTCTAGAAGACGTGCCTTTGAAATACGCTTGACTCAATTCAGTGCTGACCTTCATGGCTTTAGGTGTAGTTCTTACCTAAATATAGCACCCAGATTATGGATGGTATGTGCATGTCCTGACTCTCTGAGGAGCTAGCATCTCTCTGGGATGCCGTAGATATTTCTTTCTAAAGCTGTTGGAAACTTTTAAGTTACTTAGTTAAAACCATATGTGAAATATCTGTGGTGTAAACCATGATTTTATTTTTCTTGGTATTTAAGACCAAGTTTTTGAACAGTTAGTTAGAAAAAATTCTGCTCTGCGATTTCAGTATGGTTTATTATAAACCTGTCTAAGAAACTCCCTCAGTGTTGTTTGTAAGTTCTTACATTACTCAGATTGCAGGCTGAATTTCTTCTCGTTTTGCCAAATTCTTGACCTCAATAAAAAATCCTTCCTGTGAAAGAGATGGTTGCATGAAACGTTTCTCGCAATTCGCAGTGGGCAAGTTTCTTTCTTTGGAGAAGACAGGGAAAAGGTTTGTTTTCATGGAACAAAATGCGGCTGATTGTGAGTCAGTGCCCATTGTTTAGCATTTTACAGTTACGAGAAAGTATTCTTCACTGTCTTATTTTTGTAGGCTGGAGAAACTTTGAGAGTCTATTGTTCAAAAAGATAAGTGCGGTAGTTGTTGCCAAGGATATCATGGAACAGCCAGTTTCTCCAAGTAATGGAATTCCATTGCTCTTATGTTTTGCAAATGAGCAATAAACAGCTGTTAAGGATTTTCTGTTGGCAGGGGACAATGTGTTTTCGCTATTTTCTGTACTGTTATGGTAAATTGTATTCACCATTTAGTAAGGATATAAAATATTAATTAAGTTTCTTCATATGGGAAAGAATGGAGCTACGGTAGCAGAACTATAAAAAGATAAGAAGCTGAGCTGTGAAATGATCCAGAGTTGCTTAAGCTGTACATATGATGTAACGTAATTGCGAAAAGGTCTGGACAGTTTTGTGAGAACTGTGCAATTTTGTTTGAACTGACAATTTTCCCAAAGCATACTTGAGAAGCGGACATCCGTTTCTGGAGTACTACATAGTCACATAAACCAAACAACTGTACGAAAACCAAAACTTTGGAAAATCAAATACCCCAAAGTTAGGCAATGCCCTGGTCTCGCTGTGCGAGCCGGTTCAGACTCCTGGAGCGACGCTCAGTCTAATGGCAGTCGTATGGTGTTTGTAGAAGTCACCCTCGCTCACGGCGCAGGGGATGAGGCAGTCACTCTCCACGGGCTCTGCAGCACCCGCTGTCAGTTGCAAAGAACCTCCCCCACTTTTTTTTTTCACTCCCTCCTTACTGCTCCATTTCTGCACAAGTTTAGCATTTGACAGCGTTAGCTCAGGCCAGGCTAAGCAGCTAAATACCGTTACACTGACGCACGGGAAGAACCTGAGAAGAACACAGAGGGAGAGAGGCCGGGTGAGCGTTCCTGCTGCACTTCTTGGCTGTGGCTGCTCGCTGGGTGGAGTCATGCCCAGGTCAGCAGTGCTTGCGCAGGGTCATCTCCACAGTTCAGGTTACGTTTTCACTAAGAGCAAACCCCAGAATGAAGACCGCAGAGCAGCTTGTTTCATGTGGAACACTCCAAGGGCAGCGTGGGTTGACAGGTGCTGACCACAAACTCATTTTCATGTTCAGCTTCTCCCCTCTAAATATATACAAAATGCTGGTGAAAATGTAGCACATTGTCTCCCAAGAGCTGACTTTGGGTGCCTCCACAGCAGCATCTGAGTCTGGATGAGGAGTGTCCTGTTGAAGCAAGTCTCTGAACGGTAATGAACCGGCTAATGCGGTTTGATTCCCATTGTGGAGCCGTCTCCAAGTGTGTTACCTGGATTTTTTTCTTTTTTTTTTTATATCTTGTAAATGATCTAAATGGAAACGAAGTGGTGTCCAGGGATAGTATCCTTCTAGAGGCAAACTTTAATAACCTTCACACTGCCACAGTTTCAGTCTGGCAGTTTGGCTGAAAAATCATTTACAGATTTAGCTGTAAGTGGCAGGACACAGCTGGAGGACTCAGATGGCACTTGGCATCGAGGAGGAGAGCATCCTAGCAGGTCACATTTGCTTTCAAAAGCATGAAAGATGGTACCTTAACTCTCTAGAACTGAACTTAGCTCTCTAGAAGCACTTTGCCTTGTTTGCTCAGTATTGTTTCTGAGTCACCAGTGTGATTTTAACTAGACTCTTTCTTGAAGAACTCTTATCCCAGTATCAGCTGCTGAGCATTACATCTCCAAAATTAATTCCAGCATCCATCACAGAGAATTTACAATGAAGTAAAACATAAATGATGTTATTTCCTTTTGGGAAACATTTCTTTGCTGTGGATCTTCTGGCGGATGCGTTCTGGAGCACTAAGTGTGTCATTTCTCATTGTCAGAACTGTCACAACATTTCCAATGACTGGGCAGGGTGAAATACAGACACGTACGTAGTACTGTTTATAGCTGATAGCACTGCGTTGTTACAGTGATATTTGCTTGCAAATTCTGTCTCCTGACAAACTGATCCGGAGATAAACCTCAAATTACGTCCAAGATTATTTTTAAACATATTTTCCTTCTGTAATTTGGATTTCCTATTTACGTCTGCTAGAAGGTTAAATGCAAAGAAGTTAATCAAGTATAAGAATGGTCTTGAATTTTCTGTAAAAGCAGGTTTTGGCCTTTTTGTATATCATTGCCATAAGTAATGCCACAGGAAAGTTTCTACTGCTAAATGATATACAGCAAGATGAACGTTGCGCTGTCTGTGCTCCTCAGCCTTCCAAGCAGCACGTAACAGAAACACAGAGAAAAACCCTTTTCCGCTTATACTTTGTTTCATAGAATCTATTAGATAATAACGATATTTAGTGCTGATATAGGACTGTGAAGATTGCATTATGGCTATTAACTGCTTAGTAAATCCCCCTCTCTGTTTAAGATTACTACCCTGTTTCGCAGATGGGTAATCTGAGGAAGAACACTTCGAGAGGTCTTGTCAGATTAGGCTTAAAGACGTAGATCTTGGTCTGTTTGTAACCACTTTACGTAAACCAATAGTTCTCACCTGTGTCTGTGTTCAGATTGTCACCATTGCTTTAGAAGGGAGGCAGTGATGATACTCTGAGATTTTCCTCGTTTGACCATGTGTGTTTCGTGCGGTTCTGCACTTACGCATTCCAAGCACGCAGCAGGTTTAATGCAGCACTGGTGATTTACTGAATTATTGTTAAGAAGTTCCACAGCAAATTGCCATGTTAAAAACATGCTGAAACTATTGATTTTTCTGCAAAGGAATTACTGTTCCCAGAGATTTCATTTTTGTCAGGGTTACAAAATGGTCCTAATTTCCTCTCCTAACAGAAGTTGGTTCCAGTCCCAGCCTCCTCTGCGCAGCTGCTTGGCATTTCTTAAGACGAAATTGGATTTTCAGAGTTTTTATTTTTAAGCCCATCAGCTCTGAAAGATCATAAATTACATATGGCATTCTCTTCTCGTTAAGTAGTAAACTTGTTTGTTTAGCTTCGGGACTGCTTAGAAAGAAGGAGGCTTTTGAAACACTGCCCGCCTTCCACCTTGGAAAGCTTTAAGCACAATTAAGGTACTGTTGAGGTAGTAGAAGCTGTCACAGCTCCACGGAAACCTCGAGGATTTATGCCACCTGGGACTTGCCCGGTGTTTCATGCTGCTCACAGGGAGGATCATTAGTTTTGGAGTTGAGAACACGTCTTAGTGCATTTGATTGATTTTCCCCAAAGCACACTCATTTGCAACAAATTACTGCTCTTCGATTCCGTGGATCTTTTCACAGATTGTCCGTAAGAACAATGAAACTTTTTAGTGAGTTTGTACAGTACATGTACAAACAAAACATGCAGTTTGTTGGGATTCCCTGTTCACCCCGTAGTAAGCGTGTTGTTTTGGCAGAGCCGCTTTCGGCTCGTGTGGGGGTGGCTGGGTGCCTTTCAGCAGATTAATTTGGTAGCTGCGTTTGTGATGTAGCCTCTGAGAAGGGAGATCGCCCCAGAGGGAGCACATCAGCCAGGCAGGCGGGACACAACGGGTGCTCTGGCAGGCGCGTGCTGTACCTTTCATGTACTTGCTAAGAAAGATCTGCCGCTGGAGCAAGGATGGCTTTAGAAATGAGCAAACGAATCGGTGAAGAAGCATTTCGTGTTGTCTGCCGGTGTGTGATGGGGTCTAGTTTTTCCACGAGACTGAATCTCTGGGCTGAAAGGGTTCACTGCATTGCCAGCCTGGCCTTCTTGTCAGCACACAGTTGTCCCTGCCCTGGGCGCCCTGTTCCACTTATCACTGCTCACAGACAGCTCACAGGAGACTTCCATGAATAATCAGTAAATAAAATTAACTGAATGGGGCCTTCAGTTTCTCATTTGCTGGTGAGCACCTTTTAAAATTATGCCGGCTTTAGTGGGATAATCCTAAGCCTATAGCTGCTTGCAGGCAACTTGCTTCAAGCGCTAGCCGAACTCCATCAAGTGTGTAGGTTAAGCAGAATTTTTTCATTGTCATGAATGCAAGAGTTCAGCTCTGCAAACGAGATTTACTGTTCAGCCACATACACTTAGGAATTAATTTTTGAGAAGAAAACATTTTCAGGCAGTGACTTAAAATTGGCTGTTGGAGTTCCTGCCAGGACACGCAAGCACATTAGAGTGTTTGTGGAGAGCAAGCACAACGGGGCAGTGAGCGCAGCTACAGCAGAGTCAGCTCTTTCTAGAGTTTATGCTCCTAGAAAAGTTTCCAAGCCTTTTGTCCAGATCCGTTCATGGTATCTTCCAAAGCAGCATCGTGCCTGTGCTAAAGCATAGATCCCGCAGCTTGGTCAAAAGGGAATAGTAACAACCTTAAGAGGAATAAGTAAATGAAAACAGGCGGCCTTGGTTATCACTGCATTTTTTCCTTCTCATAAATTTATTTGCCTGATTTCATACCAGCGCTGCAGTCTAAGCTCTGGCCGGGGGCTGGGGAAGCAGGAGGATAGAGCAAGGAGAGAATGAACCAAAGAAGGGTAACAGGATTTTTACACTAGATGCTGCACATATCCTTCCCTCAAACTAAAAATAAATTGGATGGGATGAAAATACAAGTGTGCAAACAAAGAAAGCAATCTTGTTTCTGGTATTTTGGATCTGTGGACATTTAGAATATTGCTCTAAAGGGCACACTGAATGAAAAAGAAGTAATTAAATTATCCAAGAAAGCTCTCTCAGCTCAGGAACAGAACTCACATCAATGGGATTACGGGGTCTGAGTCCCTTCTCCCCTGCGCACAGCCCTCTACCCTGCACCCCTCTCTGCTCTTGCTTCCTTTGATATCACAGGCTGCTTGAAAACAGCCGGGTATCAGACTTTAGCTACTGTAAAATCTGTCCCGTAAAACCCTTATTGCTCTCGAGATGGGGGCCACAACAGCCACGCACAAATCAGAGAAAATAATTGCCACTACTGGAATTCGGAGGAAAACCATTTTTCCTGAAAGATGCTGCAGCTGTCCTTGTGAAGCAGCTGCCTTTTACCAGTGCAAACCTTCAGCACGACCCAGCAGACAAGTGCTGCCAGGGTGTTCTGGGGGTGCTTGGGGACCCCTCATGCAGCTCTGCCCCACTCACACTGAACTTGGGGAGGGGAAACGGTTTAATTGTAGGATTTTGTCCTCGTTCCTCATGCAAAGCAGCCACAGCCATTCCAGTTTTACACAAACTACTTATAAGTTAATGGGACACTGCAGATAGAGCTAGAGCCTGCTGTTGGGAGTGGTCTCATCTGGAGGCTCTTCCAGTGGTGGTTCTCCAGCACTGCCTGCCAGCAGCTCCTGGAGCTGCTCGGCTTTCCAGCGTGTTTGTTTAACCTGCAACTTTGCTGCTGTGCTTTGGCACTTCCACACTTCACCAGCATTTTCTCCTGCCAGTCCCTTCTCCTTGTTCCTCTGGGAATAACCTGCATTCCCTACTCCTCTCACACGCCACTTTCTACAGGCAGCTGTGCCCTGAGGAAACCCTTTGACGTCCCTGCTGTGGGGAAGTGGCTGCCAGGGGTGAAAGCCGGGGCTGCTCTGCAGCTGGGGCGAGCTGGGATGTAGCATCCACAGTCCTCGCAGGGAAGTTAAACAGTGGTGTTCATGTGTGTGTTGGAATCACGTGCTTAAAGGGGAAATTGCTGTAGACAAAAAGGATTATGAGGAATACACTTTCCATGCTGGATTGTCTTCCATCAAATTTTTCATGATTACACGGATGGAAAAAGCAGGAGAAAAATTCAACTGATAGGATAATATTTTATAATGCTTTAAGAAACAGTGAAAGTCGCAGATGACGTAGCACGTGCCCTGCCCCCAGAAGTTCTTTTCTCTTTGGTGTGGTTGTTAACTTGTTTGGTAGCACAAGTGGAAAGGAAATGCAAACCGCCTTGATAACTTCCAGGCCTGTCAAATCCGACATTTAGCAAGGGGCTCACGCAGTTGACTCGTGTATTGCCTGATGACATTGCTCATAAAATAGCTCGTCCACGCTCCCTCAGCTGTGGTTGTCCTTTGCTGGTAAACCAATCCATGCTAATTATCTGGGTGAAACAGCTATCGGTTGGTCCCAGCCTGCCTTTCGCTGGGCTGTTCAGTGCCGAGGTTGTTCTCGCCTTGGAGTGACGTGGTGAGAAAGTTGATCCGTGCTCAAGGACAAGCCTGGTGTGTCACTTCACGGGCTACAGGAGCAGGCATGATCGCAGAATGGTTCTGGTTGGAAGAGATCTTTCAGCTCCTCGAGTCCAACCGTTCCCCCAGCACTGCCAGGTCACCACTAACCCCTGTCCCTCAGCACCACATCTCCATGTCCGTTCAACCCCTGCAGGGATGGGGACGCCACCACTACTGCCCTGGGCAGCCTGGGCCAGACCTGGACAACACTTTCTGTAAAGAAATTTTTCCTAATATCCAACCTAAACCTCTCAAGGCGCAAGTCAGGGGATGATGCTGCAGGTCAGTGAAAAATAGCAGTTTGATAATCTCTGTAACTAATCACAGAGAACTGTGTCAGATTCCAATAAACAGGGTTTTAAAGAGGATGCACATAGAGCATATGACAATTGGACACCTTAATCTTCTTCTCACATGTGGTACAATTCCTCGCATTTTAAATCACCTCCTGTTCAGTTTTCCACATTTGGAGCCAAATCATTATGATTAACTGTTAGATTTTATTTTTAGATTTTTGAGTGGGACGAGACTTTTTTGAGAAAACACACAGAATGTCCTATCAAGTATTTTCACACATTTTGTTTGTATCGGAATAATTGGGCAATCAGGCACAATCATCCCTAATTTAGTGCATAGGCGGTACATTACCATGTCAATTGGACTAAAAGATACGCATAAAGTAAGTGCAAATTAACTGACAGAAGGAGCAAGCTCAGACCACTGCTATTCTAAGTGCACTTGAGTGAAATTTGCATAACTTTTCATTTGGAATTAAAGATGGCATTGGTTCAGCAAGTGTGGGGATCCTGAACCCTGAGCCTGCAGCTCAAACCTGGTTTATTCTGGTGGTGGGGTTTCTCCTTCCGAACAAGAGCGTGGCGTGTCACCACTCACTGCCAGTGCTTTACTTCTGCTTTCCTCACAACGTGTGTCCTTTTTTCACACACAAACTACCAAAATGGAAATAAAATCCTGGTATCTGTTTCAGTAAGAAGCGTAATTCAAAGTCACTTCTGGTTACTGGTATTTGTAGCTCTAAAGACAAATCAAGGTCTTAGCACTTGACAGCAAACAAAATACATTGTGATGTCGGGTATGGGCCTTTTTGCTTGTTTTTTCAAAATTGCCAGGTGTTGGTGTACGGTAAGACATGACGTTACAAACAGGAAGACATAGAAACTGAGAGCGTTCAATTAGACGATCGAATTTATATATTGAGTTGTACTGCAATAGTGGTGTTAGAGTTGTGTTTTCTCTCATGTGTGAGGCTTTTTCATTCTTCACACCATGAAAAATTGGAAGCTGGTCACAATTAACTGCGGTTCTGTGCTTTAAACAATAAGAGGTGACAACTTAACTTATCAGCACTGAAATTAATTCCAACATTGTTGACTGCTTCTCTACTTTGGGTTTTGATAAATTTGAAACAATAGAATTTCACCGTTTTACTGCTTCAGCATGCAGGACTTGTCAAGTTTTTAGACTCCTATAAATACAAATGGTACTGGGCTGACAGTGATAATAGTGGGGAATTTTTGCTTCAGCACTGGGGCTTTTAAATGAGAAATAGCGTTTAAGTTGTTGCTTTTACGTCTTTATTATGCATTTTAGTATCAAAAGTAAATTTGTGGCATCTTTCATATAATGGTGTCACATTTTTAAAGAAGTTTCTACCTGTATAGTCTTATATCTCTAACGGGAATTTATCTCTGAAAGGGGAATTTGGGTTTTAAAGACTGCCAGGAAGAGTGTACCCTGCAGCAGGCTCCTCTGTACCCGTCCACACTGACACTGTCCTGGGGTTGTGGGTAGTAACTGTACCCACAGCTTAATGGGTACCACAGCTCCATTTAACAGCAGTACAGAATTAATCC
>NW_010409958.1:15790-28605 GCF_000710305.1 Buceros rhinoceros silvestris
CTGCTGAAACTGAGACTCGATGATACGTGAAGAATCATGACTGGTCTCTTCAGTATAGTGAACTTTAGCTGGAAGAACTTGCCTTTATTTATTTTTTGCCATCACCAACATAACTTAGAGGCACACGCGTGTGCAACAGTGAAAGCAAGTAAGAGTGATCCAGCTTGGCTAGAGATCCAGTTTAATTTATGCACAAATTTTCAAAGACAATCCATGGGTGCTCAGTCCTGTGAAATATCACGAGGTTACTGGCAATTTTGAGATCCCATGTCCGAGTTTAACAAATAGAGGAGACTCATTAAGTGCTTGCCAGGATGACCGGATGGTGGAGGTTGGAGAGAACCTCTGGAGATCATCCAGTCCAGCGCCCTTGCTCACAGCAGGAGCAACTAAAGCCTGTAGCCGGGACCGTGTTTCTTCTGTGGGTGAACAAAAGCACATACATGTTGTGCATGTGAATAGTCCTTTTGGGCCATGGGGTTGAGCAGGAATTTGAGCTGAAAACCGGTAGATATTATATTTGTTTGATTGATTGGAGGAATATGAGAAAGAAACCAGCAACAGGAAGGAGAGTGAAAACGTTTCCTGAGTCATTTGAGGGGGGAAAAGAAGTTGAAAAAGAGAACTCTTTAGTGCTGTTTTTTCTTCTCTCTCAGTTCTGCAGGCTTCCCAGCTCAGGAAGATTTAGTTTATTTCTCAAAAGGTCTTGCTTATAAAGCAGACCTTTTTCTGGCTCTGGCCAGCTCTAATAAAAATTAGCAGTAACTTTAGCAGCTGCCATACCACATGACTGCTTGGAATTGCATAACTTCTTTTTCCTCCTGAAGAAACACACAAAGAGATCGTCTGACCTCCACCCCTGCAACGCTCTCTGAAGTCTATTTCTCCGACTTGATTTCCAAACAAATACCTTTTTCTTTCTTTCAACAACCCTCTCTTTTTAAGACCAAAATCGGGCTGTAAATAGTAACAGGCTCCAGGTAGAGCTTTCATAAGGGGGTGATTATTTTTGGGTTTGCTACTTTGAGCTGTATTACTGTTCATCAATAAGAAGCCTAGACAAAAGATAATATTTAAGATAATCAAAGAACTATTTTGTTGCTGAAGTTGTGAGGGTTTGGGAGCTTATAATATTTCTGAGAGTATGCTTTTGGCTGGAGCTCCGTTGTGGTTTGACAAGGAGAAGGTCATGGTGAGAAAGACAAGGCTCCTATGGCTGGACCACATGTAAACTGAACCCGGGCTGTGGGCTCTGACCGGGTCCCATGAATTCATGGGAAATCCCAGCGTGTCTAACCCGAGCTGCAAACACAGAGCGCTTCAAAGTTTAAATTACTCTTCCTGTGTGGCATGTGGAGATGCACCATTGTTTTCTGCATAATTATTTTCCCCTCTAGCAAAAAAGGACTTTTTTTTTCTTCCATTATGCTGCTGAGGCAGAGCAAGCACTACTTTGTGTGAAAGACGAAGGTGGGGTTGGTCTGGAAGCAGATGGCATGTTGTCCTGCGTGAAGATGCAGTCGAACCTGTTGAACTAAGTATGGCCAGGGGCACGGCTTTAAACCAAAGACCCCAGGAACCCCGCGCAAAACTACCTGTGAGCTGACCAGAGCAGCTGCTGGGACAGCCCCGCCACGGCAGTTTCGTTACCTTTCTACAGTTACTGCCTTTTACCGTGGTGCTCAAATCTTAAAGCACTTTTTTTCTTTAAAATAAATGTTTGATGAACTTAGATAGGTGTGTAGAACTGTTCTACGTGTGGAAGTTTATAATCATTTGTCAAAACCTAAGAACAAACCCCCTCCTTTCTGCATAGTGCTTTTCTCTGATGCAAATTTCTTGCAAAGAAAAAAAAATACATCTTTCTTTAATGAGGACACCCCACTGACTGCCTGTTTATTTATGTCTCCCTTGTAGTTCATTCAGAATCAAGACTAATGTCCATATATTCCAAGTCTTAAAGAAATCTCACATCTACAGCTAGGAAAAATTATTAAATTCCTCAGTGTTCTTTGGTAAAACAACATATCAAACTCTTAAAAGCTTAGTTCATCCCGAACCTGAACCAGGAAAAAGGCAGGCAGCGCTGCTGTAAGAACAAGCAGGTTGGCACACAGGAACACGCTGGAGCCGTGCTGCTCCGGGGCACTGTCACCAGCTTGCACCAAGTTAGACTCCCTCAGTTCCTGGAGCTGAGGCAGTTCTTTTACCCTGCAATAAAATTGGAATTTATGTAATTTTCACTTTTGCATTTTCTCATTTCCTCTGCTGGTAATGCTTTCCTTTTCCTGCTAGTTTGTCACGAATCCCTAACGCTCGTCTTGGAGTAAAAGTTTTGGCCCCTTTTATGCTGTAGGCTGCAGAAAAGCTGGCCCCTCCCAGCCTGCCTTTAGCCGTGGTAAGCGTCAAGCAGTTTGGAACAGAAAGCAGTGAACTGTCTTCAGATGCAGTTACAGTTCAGAAGTGTCCTGCTAGCAACTCTTGTTTTAATTTAAAAGTTCACACAGCCAGCTCTCCAATTCCTTCCTGGATTTGAAGCAGCCAGTACATACCAATGCTTTTTTTTTTTTTAATATAACCTTTCATTGTTTTCCCTTCATTTTGGCCTCCTTCTTTCCTCTTAAAGGCTTTGTAGGTAAAGTTTCTTCTGCAGCAAGGGAATTGCTGGCTGTTTCCATTACAAACCTTTCTCTAGCAACTAGAACCTTTTCCTTCAGCTTTAGCCAGTTTTACCTCCTGCTGCTAATTAAAATGTTTTCTCTCTCTTTCTCTCTCCCCCTCCTGCCCCCTTCTCTCTAAGTTTACCGAAAAGCAAGATTTTTTGCCGACTTTGTGGATTTCTCATTACAAAAGGCATCTACAGACGTGCATGACAGAGGAATGAGCAAGGGTGCCAAGGAGAGCGGTAGATAATATATCACCCTCTTGCTGGGTCTAGCCAACCTCCGAGCTTCGTAGGCTATTAAGGGCCACTTTCCCTGTCCACTTCAGTTCATTTTCCCAGCTTGCCTTCCCCAGACACTCTGCCATGGTTCTTTGTTAGCCACCCAAACTCATTATATTAACGAGAAACATTTTAGTCGTGTATCACAGGCAGAAATAGGGAGTAGTTGGGGGGTTGCAAAGATGCTGCGAGGTTTCTTTTGGGTTGAAATGAGTCTCATGCAAAGCTCAGAGAAGAGCAGCCTGCTGCCAGTGCTCCAGATTGGAGCGATGTGCTGTTAGTCTCTTGCTCAAACTTTAGGCTTGCTTTTGAATACCCTGTTTTAATTTGAATAGATTTATAGAACAAAGGAACCAAACCCCCCAGTCAGAACCAAGATTATACATTTGTCCCTAACTCTGTTCCTTTTATCCTGAATAATAATTTAACCTAAAAAATTTGCTTTCTGTTGGTTTCTTCCATAGCCTGAGGTTCTGTTCAATATGAACAAGGATTGCAGAGTCTGGCCCTTACTACTTGTTTGGGTCTGATTGCAACCACTTAATTCCCTTCCTTTAGAAAACCTTTGAAAAAAAACTAAGCCCAAAAGCTTTTAACTGCTTAGAAAGTATTTTCCTGCAGTTGCAGAAAGAAATGCAATTATCATGGCTGCTTAATTAAAGTGAGTTGTCAATGAAGCGATAAACCATGGCAGAATTTACCTATCCTTGTAGAAGAATGCAAATTAAGGCTGTAAATGGAGGTCTTGGGAAAGGTCTTGACCGCTTTTTGCCACCAGACTAATAATTGCTCTAAGTCATTCATATTCTCAGGCAACCTGAGGATGTACATCAGGGCAAAAAGGACTACGGACACAAGTATATAAGTCAAACATGCTAAAAGAATAAATGTCTTTGTTTATATCAATCCTTAGTGTCATATTCAGTGAGTTGTTAAATGCAAATCACAACATTTCAAACCAGGCAACTCTCTCAAAGGAAATTCTCTTTGAGTAAGCAAGTAGCCAAGGGTAGTAGGACGGTACTTTAAAAGCTGCTAAAATAGTCAGCGGTGAAGATTTCACCATGAGCTTATGACAACTGATGGCCGCATTTGTAAAATCTTTTCTAATCTACTGATAAGAAGAAAATGTAGAACTGTTTGTTGTAAGTTCCATGCAAGCCCACGGCATGATGGGTGGTGAGCAGGGATCCCTAGGGATGAAGCTGTCCCTAACAAAAGCAGGGCAGAAAAAGCCTGAGCATGTAAAACCTGTATGGTAACACGTGACTTCTACTGCTCGCCGTGGTTTAGAGAGACATCGTACATTGCCTTTCTGTCAAGCGTCCAACTTATTTAAAGTGACTTTTCTTCTCTGAGTGTAATTTTTTGTGTGTCATGATCTAACTAAATTTATTCTATAAAGGTTTATAGTTCAGCTCCGCAGTTAAAAATTTCCTTTTGGTTGGATCTACAAATTCAACAAATCCTAGATCGAGGTCAGCTCTAAAGCTACAGTTTATTATCGTCATCGTTGTTCTCTCCCAGCCATTACTTTATCATTTAAATAGCCTTTGGATTAAAGTACACTATTATATCGAACCACGACCCGGTTTGGGCATTAAGAGCACTAAGCGTATCTCTGAATCACAAATGGGCCTGATTTTTGTTTTGCTTTATCCTTTACTGTGTCAGACAGAGGATTTCCTACCGTTGTTTGTGAAAAGAAAGCTGGGGCTGGAGCTGGAGAGGAAAGCATAAAACTGATGGCTTGAGGGTTTAGTGTTACAGACCACCTACCCTGAGAGCATGAGTCCGATTGAGATTCTAAAGAAGGAAAAAGCTACAGACCAGCAACAAACAAATGGGTAAAACAGTGGAAAATTAGAGGAACAATAAAATATGATTCCATTTTGTTAGCAGTGTGGTACTTGGAGTAGCTTTACTGGTAAGAAAATACAAAGCAAAAGAAGGAGCCACTTAGGGGAAAGACATTTAAAGACTTCCTAGTCAGACCTAATATAATTTTATACACGTAAGCACCTTGTTATAAGAGCTGTA
Source organism: Buceros rhinoceros silvestris (assembly GCF_000710305.1). Lineage (NCBI taxonomy): Eukaryota > Metazoa > Chordata > Aves > Bucerotiformes > Bucerotidae > Buceros > Buceros rhinoceros. The sequence goes on from NW_010409958.1 coordinate 20,775, forward strand.
TATATTCAGATGTTGTTTTACATAATTCCTTTACTGTAGCGTTAGAAAGAGGAGAAAATTACAAGTAAACATATAAAGAAGGGGTGGGGGGGGAATAAAAATCAACAGACGTATCTCCAGAGGAGGCTTTTTTAGACAGGAAAGTACAAGGCCAGATTTGTTTAGTTCTATCAGAACCTCAACAGGGAATTTATCTAGGAAGTATTTATTTGGATAAAGTCTGGAAGGTGGCAACAAACAAGAGATGTCCCTTTCACTGCACACAATTTACAAAAAAGTACGTCCAGTCCTCCCTGTAAAACTTAAAAGCACATGGTCAGTTTAAGTCTGGAAGTCGGGAGTCACTAAATAATTATATTTATAGGAAGTCCCGTAAGAGTATTAAACAAGTATGGTGATACTAACAGAAACTGAACAAATTAATGCAGAGGGCTGAGAACTGGGATTTTTAAACTGAAGACACCAATATAAACATGTAAGGAGGTGTGCTAATGCAGGTAGAGACAAGCGCTGCAGAGGTCACTGTCAGGTACCTGATGGACGTGAGCATTTTCACAGGTACTGGTGTCGCAGATCAGTCAGTGAAAGGCAGCTGATGTGCTGCTGAAAGGGATGAAGTTGAATTTAAAACTCACGTTGGGCTAAAATATTTACCTAACTTTATTTACAACCACTCTTAAATCAAGCCGTTTACTCTGGGGCATTGTGCGGTCCATTATACCCGTATCTGATGAATCCCTCTGCACGATCAGCCTTGGAGTTAACTTCTTTGTTGTCTGCGGGGGTTTTGAACAGTCACAGGAATTTTCTCAGAACAGGAGAATGTGATTGCAAAACTACAGATTGCTTGGGACCGCTGAGCTCAAAGCAGAGCATTACCACGATCAGTTTAGGGCATTTAGCTTAGTGTAAGTTAAAGTCTTTAAATGAGAAAGAAATTTAAAAGCTGTCAGCTGAAGTTTAAGTTCGCTCAGAGTATTTTCCAGAGGCAGCGGCTGCACATCGCGGCTATTTGTCTGGCTGTTCAGCTTCCACGATGAGAGCATTGTATAGGAATTTACGTAGAGGGAACTAAACCTTTTCCAAACACATTTATCTTTGTCTCAATCACTTGGGAGTCCAACAGCACAAGTGCACAGGGCCAAGGAGATACATCCTCGTTTGTGTAAAGCCAGTTCTGTGTGCTGCCCGTCAGCAAGAAGTGACAGCGTCATCTTAGGGATGACATTTTTGGTTGTGATCTCTTCTTTTGGGGTAAGCCTGAATTGATCTATTGTTTCACGGGAGAACAGCTGCAGGAGACACAAGGGAAGTCTGAAGGAGGAAGGAAAAGCTGATTCTTCTTCAAGATGGAGCTAAAAGTTTTCTGGGTGAACAGATGTTCCTGTAGTGGCTGTTTCCTACCAGTGTAATCAGTCATCAGCCTGTAAAGGCTGGTGGGTTCAGTGAAGAAAAGTGATGCCCTTGAACATTAACCTGCATTTTAACTGGTGCCAGGGGAGGCTTTCTCACCTCACACACTTAAACGAAGTAAGATTTCGGTTATAATTCTAAACGGCCATTTCCCCTCCATCAGGGAAGGCAGACACTAACTTTCCTTTTCAGGTGGGGACTGTTATTGTTTCAAATGCCCCTTTTAGAGACCTCTTTCACAGAGCCCTGGACGTGGAAAGACACTGGAAACTGTTTGGAATCCTTGCAGCAGGTGGTTGGAGTCAAGGTGCAGTACGTATGAGCTGGAGTCTTTCCGAGATTTTCATGTTGGCTGCATGAATTATTTCTTATTTCGCTAGACGGGGCTTTCAGTAAGCCATGCTCCTCATTTTCATAGGCTTTTTTAACAAGCAGTCAGGGCAAGTGTTATTTCTGTTCTTTCTGCTTCAAAATGCACGTGAGCAAACAAGCCCCTAGCACGCAGTAGCAGCACAATAATCCGAGGTCTCGTTTATGCTCTGAAGTAGACACAGACTCTTACCAAGGTCCTACATGCCCTGAATGGCTGTTGGTTTCTTTCATGGCCTGGTGTTTCACTGTGGGATTTTCTAGGGTCTGCTCCATGTCTGTTGTCTTTATTATTCCTCAGGATGGCACGAGGTTTGGGCCCCAGGACCCAGCGAGACCACAACTGTTGCCTAAAGACAGAACTCAGGGTGCTCTCAGACCGGCGGGATCAGTCCCTAAGTATAACAGACAGGCCTGAGGAACTGTCACGTGTGGGGGTTTCGCGGCTCTCTTCTGCAGCGCCCACTGTCAGTTCTGAAGCCGACAGAGCCCAAGTCTGAAATCCTTACCAAAAAAGAGTTGTGCTTATTTTTATAGGTAATAGTTCACATAGCAATGCCTTCATGGAATATTTTCAGCTCCCCTGCTGCAGTCTGCATCGTGTCATACCAACACTATTTTTTCCAGTGGTAGGAAGTAAAAGGCCTGAGGAAAAATGATCAAATACTGGTAATAACAAGAACATACTAGAATTAATTTTGTGTTACTACTAACCATACTAAATGGAGGAATTAGCTGGATGGCACAAAAAGAACACAACAGACTTTAGCAACAGAAGGTAAATAACACAGTGTAAACGAGCATCAAATATTTGACAGTTTTACAACTGGCTTGTTATTTCCAACAACTGTTGCATTAGGATAAAGAGCAATTTGCTCTTTCCATTTCTGGCTTTCTCACATCTCAGAACAGCTTGTGCCTGAAGGATGTGCTAAGAAACTCTGGCTTTGTATTAATGCCACTTGGGCATCTGAAAGGTTATGTACTCGCACAGCTATCACAGTAGAACCCAAAGGTTTATTTAAGCAGCTCACCAGAAACAAAGCGAGGCCACCCCTTAAGGCAGGGGCTCAGATTTGCTTCAGTGGGCTGATTTCACACATCATAATCAGCCAGGACTAATATTTTTTGTGCCTGCACTGGAGAGGGTAGACACCTTCTGCCCTACTTAACCTCTAACCCACAGCATAAGTTACAGAAGAACCGAGGCTGAGGGTTGTCTTTGATTATGATTCCTCTAGTAGAGCGTGAGGACCCTCACGGCAATCAAACCCCCGTTGACAGTAGTGCCTGTCTCATGAAATGCGCAGTATAAATATTCAAAAATGCACAGAAGGACAAAGTCAAAAGGGGTTGTATCATCATTGCCATCAGGAAACTGAGGCACGGAAGCTTAGTTTACCCAATTTCATGGCTAAGCCAGGTGTGGAACCCCGACCTTTCAGTCCATTGAGTTAGTTAACATGAAGGCAGCTGCTTCCCTGGGGGCTGGTAGACCCGGACAGTTATAACCCACGGGCACACACTGCCACTCCTCACTCTTAGGTACGGGTGGAAATCTGTGGTAGCTTCGTGGTGCCTTTGTCTAGACTAAGACTTAGATAGATAGAACTGAAACTTTAATAAATGACACATTTTAAAGGGGGTTTGGCAAGGTAATATATGCTGAACCAGTCAAGGGGAAGATTAGAGAAGCATCACTGTCAATGTGACCAACTGAGCCTGTATTAAAGGATGTACCAGGCCTACACTGGATTTTTTTGGTTGTGCTGGAACAGCCTAACTAACCAGTTCTAACAGAGCTGAACTCAGTGGAGTTAGAGCAGCAGCATAAAGTGATAGAAAAAATGATCAGGTAGAAAATCTGGCAAAATATGACTTCACTAATAAATAAAAATATTCTGTGGGATTTTACTAATCCGTAAAACATTAATCAGTTACTTGAGGCTAATGATAAATAGGAAATATTTGTAATAGTGGTAACAACTGGTTAAGATTCCAGTTTCAATAAAAGTTGTTTTATCCGTGAGTTCTGTACTAGAATACAGCTTGTTCTGTTTGACTATTTCTATCAGCAATTAATAACACTTCTTAAAGAGCAAAACGTCAACAGTTTATAGATAGAGGAAGCATTTATTCTTTGTATACCTAAGACTCCCAGAGGGAGATTTGGCGGTTCCAGGAATGCGGGGTGGGGTAGACTGTGGCTTCCCTTCAGCCCACGATGTTAGATTAGCCCCAAATTACTGTTTCTTGCTGCCATTTTTAGTGATTTGGTATCAGCAGCTACAGACTCCTCTGAGATAAGACAAGGGCATGTAAGCTCCGAAGGTTCTTATTCTGGTGCAGGACTATATCAGTCTGGCAGCTGTTGCTTTGACTGAAAAGGTATGCTGACAGTTCAGAGCAAGCTTCAACAAATGGCACCGGCTTCTGAAAAATGCACTTCTAACAGAACTGCCCCCCAAAGATGTTTATTTAAGGATTTCCGTGATGTTATGCCTGTCATTTGTGTTGAAACCCGAGTTTTTACAGTGCGAAATGAAATAACATTAAAATGTTTTCAGAAGATATATTTGGGGCTGGATGATAAACACTAAACCACTACCCAGTAAGGATCTGTTGACATATGGAATCTATAGCACTGACACATTATTGCTGGTTTTAACCAAGGATACTAGAGGTACTGAGCATGTCGTGTTTACACTGGAGAAGATGGCTGGGGGAAGAGTGGCTAAAGTGCAGGTGACTGAGACCTGAAGCCTGTAACTAGCCCCCGCATTCCGGGACACTAATGCTGGTTCTGGAAGGCAGAAACCAGCTGAGAAATTGAGATCCAGACCAGACAAGCCTGGGAGTCATTAAATCCAAGCGTAACTCTCAGATGCTGTAACTCTCAGTGCTGTACATGAAATAGTGTCTTGCAAACTCACAAGAAACCATTATTTCAGATAAATTTTCCCATAGGCCATATTCTCCATGACTTTGTCCCGTGTGGTCTTTCTGGTTAACGTGGAAAGCGTATAAACCACTGTTGGTCTCACCAATAGCATTTCACACTCTCTGCAATTTCAATATGACTAAAGAGGGTGGAAGGGAAAGGGACCCAGTGTAGGTAGGAATTCTGTGCAGAGAAAAGGTGCTCACTCATTTCCTGCCTTCTCCCCTGGATGCTCTGCTCACTTCACGCTCTCGTCTACCCACGAAACCCCCCTGATTTAGACTCATGCTCTTTTGCAACACAGGAGAAACACCATTAAAGAGTGTTTTGACTCGTGCCTCTAAGTAGAAAACCAGGGAGCTCAGTACTCCAGTCTGTCAGTCGTGACAGCGCTGCTGGAGCTAGATGTTGCATCTTCAGAGATCTGCATGGACAGCAAGTTTAAACGGGGAGGACTTAGTACCATTCCTTTGTGACAGCAGGAAGCGCCATCCTCATCGGGCAGAGAGCCACGTCTTACGTCACTCGAGTTTCGCTTTTTAAAAATGAAGCCTCTGCCATTTTTGCTTTCCAGGCAGGTTTCCCTGGGCATGGCCTGGGGCTGGCTCTGAGCAACCTTCCGACATCCCCAGGGGAAACCCCGACACACGCGGATCCTCGCAGGCCCTCCCAGCCTGCGGCTCTCTCACCTGCCTTCACCAGCAGGCTGAGCAGGTGCCCAGGGCTCTCCCTTACAGGGCGACAAACCCCATCACCATCAGAGGGTGTAGGAGTCATCTGCCACAGCCGGATTCAGGCTGGTTTCACGGGGAGGAGGGATGGCTGCAGAAGTAAACTGGGGGTCAAAGCATTCCCAGAAGCAGCGTTACCAAACCAGGATCTGGGCAGCCAAGAATGGGTTTCTCCAAGCCACAGAGGTGATCAGAAATGGGGCTAGAAACTAAACTGAGTTCTGGAATCCCCAGATACTTTCCTTTCCGATACAAAAATCATGTTTTCTATTTGAAGTATTTAATTACTATAGTAGTATCACTATATTCAGAACTTTCCAATTCACTTCACCCCAAACTATTAGTCTTATATGGTTTTTTAAATATATTTCAACTTAAGGAGTTGACTTAAGCCAGGTATTACTTTGTAGAAAATATACAGATTATGAATTCTACATGGAAATGAGATGTTTGTGCATGTTAGCAAGTATTGACTTGCATATATACGATTGCAGGAGATTTACTGTAAAATCAGTACAATTATATGGCTGAAATAACCTGTTAGTAATTAGGATCTTGAGTCAGATATAGAAGAGCTTCAAAGTAGGACTTCATTAGTACGAGAAAAGACCAAAAGCGCAGCACACGTCCTTCTGCCCAGCGACTCACGCTGGAACACACAGAGCCTGAAGGAGACCGCCTGTGGGTACTGCCACTGCCAGGGACAGACAGACGGTCCCCTTTGCTCAGCACAGGATCATTTCTTTGCTCCCTTCACACACATTGTTCCCAAAGTCACCAGGAAGCTAAAAACACTTCACAGTGTAGATGTGCATCTTACCCATGCGACGGAAGATTTCTGGTTTCTAGGACAGCTTCAAGCCTTTCCCCAAGGGCTAAAAACGTTGTGGTGCAGCCTGATGTTCCCACTTAAGACAATGGTTCCTACACGCAGGGCTTTAAAAGAGAAACAACCTAGAAGGGGATGGTGAGTGCAGAAGCCTGAGCAAGTCTCACGGGGAAAGATTGAGTCTGCTTTGGTGATTGGGAGGTGGAGAGTTTATGCACCTGAGGCCTTCAGAGCAATTCAGAAAGTTGACTCTGAAGAACCACCTGAGCATCAGCTCCCACTGGTGCCTCCAAGGAGAAGGTCTGTAAAGTTAGAGAATCCTGGACACACACGGAGTTTACACCAGGGCAGAGCAGTGCCTGGATCAGCACCCAGACGATCTCATCTTTGCATGTGAAGCTTGCCTGGTGGGCTCGGTGCCGGGCGGTTTGATAGGCAGAGACTGTCGTTTTTCTATCATGGCTTCATTGGCATCAGTGGTATAAATTCAGTGAAAATACAGAGCAGCTTAAGAGGTTTCTTTGTACAGAAGGTGGAAGGTAGGAGAGGGTTGCCCGTCCGTCTGATGTCTCAGGTGAAGCTCCTGCTGACTGAGTGGTAGCTCCTACCCTTGGAAACAAGGCACTGTCACAGCAGTACAATTGACAAGTCCAGAAGAAGGACTAATTCTGCTGCCTAACTTAATAGGTGTGTCGTCCATGAAAGAGGAGAATTTTGAGGTCTGAATCTGCCCTTCATGTTCCTTATACCCCAGTTCCCAAGCTGTTAGGTCAGATAAATCAGTTTGCCCGCGTTTGGGGATTAAGACGACGTACATCCAACACTTGCAGGATCTACCCATAACATTTATCATGTTGGGACCCTACTCTTGGTGAGGTCTGTCAGATGTTTTAATGAATATAGTGAGTATTTCTCTGCTCTATACATATAAACCGGTCTTGAACCATCAGTGCGTTGCTGCTGAGCGTCAATACAAACTGCTAAGCATGAAATATTGTCCACAGCTTGAAGACCTACAGAATATTCTCATTAAACTATCATTTCCAGAGATACAGTGGATAAAAACAAAGCTATGTTGCTGATTTAAAAAAAAAAATCCCTTTTCAGTGCAAACATTCAAAGATATAATGAAAAGCTGCTGTAACAACAATTTTCCCTGCGTAACTGCCGTTACGGGTTTGAATATGCCATTTGTAAGGTTTAAATTGCTTTTGCAGTCAAGTGTTGTAATCCATTAGTGATAAGAAAAGGTATTTGTCTATCGGTTGTGGTTAACTACATTCCTTGTATTAGAAACAATTTAGTCTCTTATGTGAACCCAGTGCAGGAAATTGTTTAGAGAGTCTGGCTGCAGAGCTGGAAAAATAAGAGTAGTTAGAGCTCCCTTCCCCCAGCAGCAGCGTGCTGTGGAACCGAACACTGACAGCTAACAACTTAACCTTTGAGAGACTTACACAGAACAGCCCTACGTACTTCTGCTCAAAGGATTTCAACTGCTGCAGTCAGTAACTCCAGGCAGAGTTGTGTAGCAGAAGTCATGCTTTTCCG
>NW_010409958.1:28734-67007 GCF_000710305.1 Buceros rhinoceros silvestris
CTTGGCTGTTAAATCGTGTTAATTGATTTTTTTTTTTTTAGATAGCATCATTACTCTTACAATAAATAAAACCTAAAATTCTAGCCAAATGGAAGAAAACTTTCAGCTTTGGTTGTTGGACCTGGGAATAGCAATTCCTCTGTAAAAGCGGGCTGTGGGATCAGATGCACAACCACACTGCTCTGCTTTGGGCGGTGGAGCAGTGCTTGCTAAATGTTATCAGCTTTGTGTGTTTGGCTAAACTTTAGTAGTGAATCAGCACATTTCCTAGGGCTTCTTTTTCCTCTCTAAAGATACTGATAACTCTGACATATGATGGGAACAGCGTAAAGCATGATGCGTGTTAGATATCACAGACTCACCGAAATCAGAGATGGGAAAGACGTATCAGATGGTAACATCGACCCCCACGCTGGCACTGAACAGAAATACTGATAATCTTGGCCTCTACCTGCTATCTGCCGTATTAACATCTCTCAGGGAATGCAGATTTCTGAATTATTTTAGGATCCATAATATATAGCACATGTACCATACAAGATTTTTTCCTAAGTATTTTAAAGTAATAATTCAAAAGCACTGAAGCCGTCTTTGATTGTGATGTGGTCGTCTCCTGTGTTTATTATTACACCTAAGTTTTGCTTTGGGAAGGAGTTGGTCTCAGGGGAAAGCGGGGTCAGCAGCCTGTTAGAGGCTCGTCTTGACCTACCCCAAAACCCCGAAGCAGCCTTCCTGTGGGATTTAAGATCTGCGGCTGTTCAGCAAATTCAAGATGTGTCTCGAAAGCTCAGCACCGAGACAAAAGCTGCAGTCATGGGCCTGGACAACACCCGATCTTAAACACAGGACCCCTGTATTCTACTCTTTAAAATAATCCTTGCCAAGTACAGATTTTTTTAGGTTTCCAGCGGCTCGCCTTGCTGTTTGCTGGCAGTCTTGTCTTTGTCCTGTAAAACACCTGGAGAATTCTGCTTCTGGCAGAGGAACTGGAAGATGAGCATTGCAGAAGTCAGCTCTCCCACCTCATGCACTTGGCAGGAGGAGCTCTGAGCTACAGGGAAGGCTGGTTTACAGTCTCCAGAAAGCCAGCAGCGAAGGAGGAGACAAACTGCATGACACGGGGCTTACTTGTTTATCGAGAGTGCTGCAGAACTTCAGCTACTGACTTCTGAAAAGGCGTCTAGAGCCTGTGCCAGGACCACGTCTTCTGTACAAAGGCATCCAGCCACGCAGCGATAGCATATTCTTCACAGCAAACCTCACATCAATACCAAATTCTTTCTTGTGGAAAGTGTTTGGAAGTCATACATCATCATTAAGATGAATATTTCCTGCAGTCCTGCTGCCAGGGTGTTTTTGGCAAAGCCCGCGAGAAGGACCTAAGCTAAGCATGTAGCGATGGTGCTGGCAGCCGAGTGGGAGGGCACCAATGCCACAGCATCTGAGAGGGTCACGTTTCTCTCATGGTTTTAATCTGTGTTCGTCTGACAGTGATTCCGACTTGTTTTCATTGAGCGTAACCATATGTTCGCTTTTCAACAACACATGAAAAAGGAAAGGCGCTGTTCATAGGCCGGAACGCCTTAACAGAGAGGGAAAGGACAGTGCTGCATCTGCACCACCATTTGTTATTTATCTTCAAAGACTGGGTTAGATTTACTGCGTTTGTCAATCATCTCCAAGCACTCCATCTTTTTCCTCTCTTCGTAAATCGGATCCATCAGATCTACTGCTGTCAAGCAGACAGTAAAAGGTATCTTCCCCCCTAAAGGGCCTCTCCAGCTGAAAGCAAAACAAGCACCTGATAATCCACTGGAAACCTTGCGGGATATAAATACACCTATAGCATATCAGGTCAAAATAGCTAGAGGGATTCTGAAGGTTGGAACTTTGGGGAGCTCTGTCCAGCCAAGTCCAGTTCACACGAGCATCCTTTCTGTCTCTCAAATGGGAACACTTTATCCAGTCTCTTAAAACTTAATTTCCACCCCCCACTCCCATTTATTTTGCCTTCTTGCTTTAGGTAACGCAGTAAAATACTCATCCAGCATCTGCTCTATGTGCAGCTGAGATTTCTGCTCTGCTTTCAGGCAGTCCCTGCCTCCATGGCCGTAAGAGACGGCAATGCCAGAATAAACAGAGCTTTGTCTTTGCACAGGAGGTCTAAACTCTGCAGGACTCCTCCCTGCCTGCTCAGCCTGATGCGAGTTCATGAGTGTTTGACAGTTTACATCCCACTCCGGATTACAGTTTTTCTCCCATCCTGTTTCACACAGAAAGGGTGACTGGAGCTCGGTCCTTGCTGCTCACCTGACAGATAAATATCCTCCAAGCTGCACATAGGAAGCCAGTTCAGTTTTTGGCCATGAAGTTGTATGAAATAGTAACTATAGGAGGGCAGACTTGAGGCTCCGTGTTGTAAACACTGTCAGATGCAGAAAATAGTTTTTGGATTTTATACAAGGTATTAGACTATCAAGATGTGATTACCAGGCGGGCGTTTTTCTGGAAGTGTATTTATATGTGGCTGAGCAGTGCTTTTGATTCACGAAGCCCCTTTTTTATATAAAATGCAGTTTGGCAAGTTTTAGCACTTAGTTAACTAATTCCCACCAGAAATACTAAAAGATGGTTTCCATTTATAGCAAAATGGATTAAGCTGATTTAGAAATACAGTATGTTGACAGTACTATTTAAAAGCACGTGGACAATTTGCTCCTTTCTTCTTCAGGACAAAAATGAGTGGCAACCCTCAAATGCTGCGCATCAGAATGCTAGCCTCTCCTCTTCGCAAAGATCAGCGTGATCTCTGCCAGCCGTAAAACTGAATCCAAAGTCACCCAATTTACCCTTCTTTGCTATCCTCAGAAGGCTCCCCTCAGCCTTTGCCAGGCAAAGTTAGTGTAAACCACTGCACGGAGTTTTACAGAACATAACTTGGATTAGTAGGTTAGTTCACAGCACTAGATACTATTTAATTGCGAGTATTTGGTGATGATTTTTTATTAATTGCAAAACTTTATGCTAGCATAGCTCCAAGCTTCAAGAGGTCTATGAAGCATTAATGCAAAAGGAGAAGAGTTATGTTTTGTTCGCTGTTAGCATGTGTCTTGTTCGAGCCTCTATAATTAAATATTCTATTTGTGCTTTATGGAAAGAAAAATCTCTTGGAGAATTCTGCAGTAGAATAGAAACAACCCCAGCATAAAAGATGTGTGTCTATACTTAAATATATGTACTTATACCGGCACAGTGCGGCCTTGGAGAATGAAATAAAAGTATTCGCAACGAATCCAGAAAATAGATTTTGTTTTTAAATCCACATAGAAGGCATGACTCGGTAAGAAAGACAGCACCGTGTGTCAGCACTGCCTAGGCTATGTTCTCTGCTGCTCTGACTGATGTCAAGCAGTTTCTGACTGATTATCTCCACTGACTTACTAGGTTAGAAATAGATACATCTCTTGAAGCCAGTGATGAGGATTTAATGATCCTGGGCAATAGCCTGGCCTGCGGACAGTCCTGCTCACCCAGCAAGAACGTCAAGGTTCTTACTGGACACAGGAATTGAGATGCCAGCAGAATAAGTGACTGGAATCATCCAGCAAAGTAATGAACCAGAGGGTAAAAACACATCACACTTCCTCTGGCAAAGATAATCAGTTATTCCTCGATTCTCCCCCAAGAATATTCAGCAGCTCGCTGCAGTTCTAATAGCAGAATGGTACCACTGTCTCCGCTGGCAACACCTGCTAATCCTGCAGGTCGGAGCTCTGTGAGCAAAGCACAGGACGCCCAACGCACAGCTCTAACACAGGTAGAGCAGTGTGACAGGCCCAGCTGCCGCCCTCACGGTGGACAGCAGGCATTTGTGGTGCTCATCCTCTTGGGCTGCCACCTACCAAAGGATTCAGGCTGTAGTAAAGCTCAGGATCTTCATATGGGCACCAGAAAGAAGCTATCAGAGCAAAAAGTGGTGCTGTGTCTCTTTCCCCGAGACGTTTCAATTGGACCCACCTATCTGCACAATTTTGTATTCATGGAGCCCAAGAAAAAAAAAATAGGTATATTGTGGTACAGGAGAGTAAAGGGAAGAGGTGGGAAGATCCATGAGCAAACCCACTTAGCAAGTCCTGCCCTGAGGCATCGGGAGTTTTGAATCCTGTGTGAACAGTAATATTTCTTATTTACAGTGCATGAACTGAACTGGAAAATGCAAATCCCTCAACAAGCAGGGACTAAAATAATTTTCAGCTGAAGTCAGTGAAACGTTGTGTGCCTGCACGATCTGATATTCAAGTCGATCTGCGGTCGCTCTCTTTATCCATTTGCTGACTGCACTATATTATGGTGAATGAATAACACCATGATACTTTCTTCCAAATATGTAGGCTAATACCATGAATACTTTTGTTAATGATCCAGAACCTTCACAGTCTGTTTTAATTATTTCTGCTCCTTTTTACATCTCAATTATTATTAAAATAAGCAGCAGTTCCCAAAAAGCAGTAGGAATGAAGTTGAAGTGTGAAAAAGCAATATAATATCACAGAAGGTTGTAAACAGCAGCAGCTTTCTCTGAGCAACTCTTTGTTCTCAGCAACATGATCCAAAAAGAATTCGGTTCACAACAGTGTCCCGATCAGTGAAAACCACACTGGCCTCCGAAACCTCTATTTGGCCAAGGTGAGAGTCACCGGGCAGGTGGTGCCGAGCTGTCAGACTTCACACACAGATGGATATGGAGCATGTCAGGAAAGTGATGTTTTAAACGGAACAGTTCAGGTGGGGTTTGGCGATCCTCAGGTTTTAGAACTGTACCGACCAGAAAACACAGAGTTCTTCATAGCTGCGCTTCTGATAGGGAGACCTAGCAGCAAGTATTTGGGGGCAGAAGGAACGTAACACAACAAACCCCCCACATTTCTGTTATTGCTACGTGCTGCAAATTGTGGTAATATTTTATGAGTACAAAATCCTGAGTGATTAAGCCAATAAAGAAAATATATCAGAAACCAAAATTAATCCAGGCAGTTGTACGGCAAAATTATTCAAACCCTTCCTTGCTAACAAGTGTCAAATGAAGATAATTTACATTCCCCTTAAGCAAAGCCAGTAGATGTTTCACACTTCAAAAGGGGCCAGTTGGAGAAATATCCCCCGGACAGGAATACTGTACACCCAGACGCTCCACGGAAATAGCACCTGCACAGCAGTGAGCTTTAACTTTTACACTCCCTGCTTCTCAGGAAGACCCTACCATGAGGCAAGTTTAGCTCTGTGTTACTAAGGGTTAGTCTGGTTACTATCAAGCTCCAGAGGGCCTGAAATACTTGAATGACTGTCGCTAGGTAAGCCAGCTATTGACCACCAGATATATTACATTTATATATATATACACGCCCATACAAAAACCCCATGTGTGTATATACATCTTGAACACAATTGTCAGAACAATGTTCTTATGATTTAGTGTTTTCCCAAAATACGTGCATACATCTGCAAGCTTGAAATATCTTACCCTGAGGAGTTTTTAAAAAATACATCTAATCATGCCACATTTTTGAGAAAAAGTCCTTCCTATTCTGGGATCTTATTGCACTCAACACTGTTACGGATACTTCAGTGTCTCCAGGGCTAAGCGTACTGAAATAATTGTAATCCAATTGTGCTGAAATATTTAAGGGACTTTGTTGCTGTAAGAACATTCCATTTGACTCAATCAAGACACACAGCCAGAGTGTTTTCAGAAATAAAAGTTGGGGCTTTCATCCAACTTCCATGAAAGCGAAGGGCCAGGCTTGGATTGGACTCCGCATTGCACTGCCTGGTTCATGTAGCGATTGTTAGTGTTGAAGAGGAGTTACCAATCGTAACAGCAATTTACACAAGGTACATGGCTAGTGTCATTAGGTACAAGGTACGTGTCATTAACTGACCAGCATACTGTGCTTTCAGCCGAGCTCTTACCACCCGTACAGTATTCCACCCTGCTGCAGGCTAAACATACTCCCCGTATTGTTGTGATTAATTTTGAAACATTTGAAACAATTCGTATAATTTTAGACAGGTCCTTTCAGGTCTTTAAAATTTCAGATTTTGGAGAAATTCTGATTCTTTTAACTTTTCAAATATATACAGAGCTCTTGGTCTCGTAACGCACATCAGGACTTCCTCTCATTTTAAGTTTCTCATGTGCATAGCAAATAGATGGCCTAAACCTGAGAAAACAGCTGTGCAGTTTTAAAACACTATTGATGATCATCACTGCAACTGTCTCTCTTGGGACTCCGGCATAGAAACCTTTCTGAGATGCTTCTTGTAAGTCTACTTAGTTATTTGTGCCAATAGGGAATCGTCTAGGGGTGGGATTGTGGCTTTTGCAATATATATATATACACACACACACCCCTTCAGGCTTAGTTGCAGCCTACTGGCTTTATCAGAACAAAACTTAGGAGTGGGTTTGCTGGATCTCACGGGTAAACACACCAGTTTTAACGTGAGATGGTATTTACACTACTGTCAACACTTCACGGCAGCCTGTTAAAGTCTTGGTCTTTCATACCTTTTCTACCAAGGCAGTACCACATGTTTAAGGAGCTCCAGAAAGCTTTTAGGAGAACCCAGTTCAGCTGCATGGTTTCTGCAGCTGCTGATTTTAATGGGACCCTTGACGTGAAGTTAAGCGTGGGCATCAGCATAACCTTCCATTGGCATAAGCCGTATTTTGGCCTCAGAGTCACTATTAGGTGTCGATGGTGACAAACACACTCAGTGTTTGCACAGAACTAATCTCAAGAATGCAGGCCCCGGTTTGTGTTTCCGATGTCTCCGCGTAAATGTTTTTGCTCATGACACTCAGAAGCCTGTAGAAGAGTTAACCCCTGCGACTGCACAGGGGCAGGCAGGAACAGAGTCCCGTTGTTACACAAAAGCCCTCCCAGTCCGTGGCTCAGAAGAGCAGACCACGCTTACATCAACATGGCAGGGATACACAAGCATGCATTATCAGCCTTGAACTATTCATCATCTGATTTTTGGTTATTTCGTTTTACAAAGCGTTTTTTGGTTCCTTTTGGTTTTGGCCTAATGGCAAACTACGAGAAAGACGTACAGAAAAAGCACATTTAGCCATCGCAGCTGTTAAATCTGTCTGCAGAGTGGTGTATCTCCTGGGACCGGTTGCCTTCTGATCAGAGTTGCTCTGATATCAGTGGAAGACGTGGCTGATTTACACTAGGTGAGGATGTGCCCTACAATACCAGCCTGATGAGATCAGTGTATTTTCTTTGGGAATAACTGGTATTTTTGAGGAGAAAATCCATAGCAGTGAAAGAACGGGCAACTAGGATTAGATTGGTAAATTCATGATAAGAATTAAGAGGGGAAAGGGACCCTATTAGCAGGATTCTATAAAGTTAAAGTTGTAAACAACAAGGAAAAACTCTACAGCAAAACCAGAAGTGAATAAAAAATGCTAATCCTTTTGTCCTGTGGCGATTAAGTGCTTTAAAGTGGGGATACGAGGCACTTCAGGTGATTTGAACACTTCTACCATAGCTAATGTTTGAGAACCAGGACCTGAAACTTCTCAGTTGAAGTGCTGCTCCCAGTACTCAGCTCTGCTAATGGAAATCAAGGGTAAATTGTGACCACGTGGTCAATCTCACTCCTGAAGTCACAGTGAGGAAACATGCTGACAGAAATCAGCTCAAATATTTGGTGAAATATTTCCAGATCTCCTAACCCAAGGCTGATGATCCAGTTCCAAGGAAAGATAATGCAAATTTTATAAATGCAAACCAGCTGCTTTCTTTAAAGCAGCATAATGTTTTCTTTCAAAAATGGGCCAGAAAGCCGAGCATACTGAAGAATGAATTTGCATCGTTAGTTTTGAAACAACTGTCATTTATCTGTAGTGGACTTATTATTTAAAAACCGTGGCAGCTTAAGGCTTAAATTGAAATCTTTCAAAACGACGCTTTTAAAGCTCCGATAGATGGTGCCGTGTGCTGTCCTGAGCAGTGCATGTGTTCTACCAAAGACCACTAACACCTCCTTGACTTGTCAAGTACTTTTCCTGCAGTACCTAAACCACACCAGAGTGGCCTGCTGCTACGTCCCCTATCTCCTGCGTTGGTTTGTCTTCCAGTTTTTCACTTACATGGCCAGCTTCCCAGCCCTGAAGATGCCTTCTAGTCCATCCCCAGACTCCCCAGTTAGCAGGGAGGTCCTGAACCCCTCTGCGGCTCTGCCCAAGTAGAGCTCCCTCCAGCTGACCATTCAGCTCTTGGCTTTTCCACTGCTGGCACTGGGTGAGACCACCGGATGCAAGACACCATTTGTGATCAAAGTCCGTATCTTCTCTGACTTAAGGCAAATAGCCAACTTTGCAATTTTTGTGCAGTTTTAGTCTAATCTGTAGGTATGTTCGAGTTCCTTGTGTTCTTTTATGCTAGACACTGTACAGGTTCTCTTTCCTATCACGGACCAATACAAACACAGAGAAATGGAGTCATTCTAGTCTTCTTTCAGAAGGTTTAGAACCAAGATCTGTAGACTTGTTCAGATAGTATAGACTTGTACAAAAGTAGTCTGTGGTACCCATGGAAAGTAAGCCCAGGCCTCTCAAATCCTATCCCAGCATGGCAAGCTTATAAACACAGTGAAATATAACTTTTCATTTATATTTTGTGCGTGCCTGTGGTTTATGAGAGCCGTTGGCTCTATATCTGTTGTCAGGAACAGATGTGTGAAAGCCCATTGACTACCCTCATGCAGAGGACACGAGAAGCGTGAATGAGCCCAAAATATTTTACTCTGGGTTTGGGTGAACAAAGCAAAGTACACTTGAAACCATCTGACTTTCACCAAAATGTTTGTTAGAACAGAACCACATATCAAAACGCAGAGTTACAAAATACACACCAAGTCAAGGTTGTTCAAAACTAGAGTTTTAAGAACTGGAGACATTTCTTTCACCATTAGATGATTGAAATATAGCTCCTTCTTCATACCAGTGGAAGAGCTTAACTCATCCTGTCTTTCCACCCTTTCAAGAAAGTAGTTAATTAATACTATTTTATAGCAAAAAAACAAATTAAAAATGAGTAATTGTTCAAGCCTTTATTACTGCCTTTCTCCTCACCTCAGAGAGCTGTTGTAGCGAGTTGCACGGTGTTGTTTTATATTTCCTGACCTAAACAATTGCACAGTCTTGGTGTTACTACACTGCAGCTTGTTACATGGTCCCCATGTAGTGCTATGACAAGTGCTCTCAGAATGAGGTAGAGCCCAGCTGGCAGTGGCTGAATGTAAGGAATGAAAATAGAAGCAGCACTCGTATTATTTCTAAGGATAAATTAATTTTCAGGCCCTTAAGTGTTGCAAGCCTTGGTTTTCTCCTTGTGCAAGCATCTATCTATTGTACTAAGTGTAGTAACTTCCTGAGGATTCTGAAAATGCAGATGATGTTTCCAGCTGTATATAATTCAAATTTCAAAGTTACCTTATTGAACAAAATACAGGCTAAAATCCACCGGTGGTTTAGAGGCAAACCAGTCTGAGGCAATGGTCTACTGTGGAAAGCGTTCAGCGCCTTGAAGTCCTGGCTAGGAAACCAGATGAATAACCAGCACAGGCTGGGACATCAGCACAAACTGATTGAACGTACTGAGATTCACCACAAAGTTACGTTTATACATGCAGAATTTTGTCATCTTACTGTATTCAAACAACCAAAGAGTTTTCCTAGTTGATCATTTTAAATACTGGGAAGCAGAGATTTACTACAACTGTACCCATTGCTGTAGAGCAAAAAATACTCCTTAAGCACTAATATCCCTAGTGAAAATGAAAAGCTGATTTCAGCGAGTCTTTGCTTTCGCAGGACAGTGTACAGCGCTGGCAAGCGTATACCTCATTAACAAACCACAGTCTGTTCTGATTTAGACACATGTAAATAGCACTGGAGCTGTGCCCGATCTGTATCGGTGTAATTGATGGCAGAGTTTGGGTAATATACACACATACACACACAACAAGCGTTCCTCACACTACTGTGTACAGGGTTTGGGGAGTAAGAAAAGCTCCTTTAAGAAAAAGCAACTTGTATTCTGGATTACAGATTCTGTCAGAACAATCCTTTGCTTGTTTGATCTTGAAGCGTATTAACTTCTGTGACTCCAAAAAATTGATTCTCCCTTGATAATCAGAGTTCAGATTTAGGTTTCTGGACTATTTTTCTTGCAGTGTTTTGTACTCGGTCTCGAAAGAAGGCCGGCAGTGAGCAATTACAGTTTACTGTATTTCTGGCTGGATGTTTGGCCGAGGTCTTTCACTCTCCATGCAATTGCATTAATGTCTTTCACATGTGAAGAACCATTTTCATCAGATTGTCTCAGCCATTTGTAAGAGTGAGTTGGAGATCTGTAGGTGCAGAGGGGTGGTGCAAGGGGCAGAAGGCAGCTCTAGAAAACCGTTTATTGGGTCTTACTTCTGCGCTCCAGCCGCTGGATTCTACCGTCTCCATGTAGGTTTAAAGGATTAGCTGTAAACTAAGTCGGTTTTACGAGCGGCCCTGGTTAATTTTACTGAAGTAGCAGCGTCTAACAATGTAATGGCAGGGAAGCCACAGTAAAGAGCCTTGTGCATTCAGCCTGGGTTGTGCTGGTTCGATGCTCTGGGGAGCGTTTGGCAACACTGTCAGTAATTTTGTCATCCACAGAGTGGTTTATCTGTAAACCCGCATAATAGTTCCCCTTGTTCAAGTGGTCGAGAGGAAGAGGATGATTTGAGCAGTTTCGAAGGGGCAGTGATAGACTGAAACCTCGCGGAAATGCCTTAAGCAAATTGTCACTCATTGCTCCCCAGTAACCGCTGGCGACTCAAGCGGGAGCGCAGGACCGTGGGCACCTGGGCACGTGTCAGAGTGAAGCTGAACTGCTCCACGGTTGTGTCAGGAGCTCAAACAGCCTTTTCAACCAAAGGATGTGAAAGGGCTGGTTTAACCTCCAGCACCAGGAGAAACTTTCAGCTTCACGGACCAAAGAAGCAATGTCTACCAGAAAGACTTTGATAAGGACTCCACTTGAACTGCCTCGATGAAAGAGCCCTTCTCGTTCACCGCGAAACACCACCCTTCCCCGTTCAGTTGTACGCCCGTGGCTTGCCTTCCTTAGCAAAGAGGCTCGCTGGGATGCACCAACCTCACAGGCAAAGCAGCAAGGCCGGCCCACCACCAACAGACAGCAATCCTTCACCAAACACAGCGGAAATGCAATTTGATAGCAACGGGAAACACCCCTTCAAAAATAAAACCTCTTCTGATAACATAAAGCAGAGCAGCAAGAGCAACAGGTCCTACCAATAGTTCGGTGATCGCCAGGCAGAGCCGAGACAGCGAGGCGGGTGCGTGGTCAAGCCGAGACATCCAGACAGCCAAGGGAGAGGCTGGAGAGCAGCAAGAGCAACAGGTCCTACCAATAGTTCGGTGATCGCCAGGCAGAGCCGAGACAGCGAGGCGGGGGCGTGGTCAAGCCGAGACATCCAGACAGCCAAGGGAGAGGCTGGGAGCCACACGCCTCCACCCAGCCCCGGCGGGGACTGCAGCCCCGGGCAGAGCTGACGGGGGCTCTGGGCTCGGGGTGGGGTGGGGTGAGGAGCCAGGTGAGGCTCATCGGAGCCATCAGGGCCTCTGCCGGCCCCCGGCAGCCCCTGTTTTGCCCAGGGGAGGACAAATGTCTCTTCCTGCTGGCCAAGGGAGAGGCTGGGAGCCACACGCCTCCACCCAGCCCCGGCGGGGACTGCAGCCCCGGGCAGAGCTGACGGGGGCTCTGGGCTCGGGGTGGGGTGGGGTGAGGAGCCAGGTGAGGCTCATCGGAGCCATCAGGGCCTCTGCCGGCCCCCGGCAGCCCCTGTTTTGCCCAGGGGAGGACAAATGTCTCTTCCTGCTGGTCAGGCAGCATGAGTTTGGGGTTCCAGAGCCGTGTTCTGCTCTCACATGTATCACAGCCTGAACCTGGAGTGAGTTTGTTGCGGTTCTAAGACCCTTAAAGTGCCACATCTCTTCTCCGCTGTCCAGAAACAGCACAGCTTTACTTCCCTCCTTCTCCCCCGTTTCCACGCGCCTCCCGAAGGTGCCAGTCTTTCTGCCAGTGGCCTGTGCCATCGCTGTGCCGACAGCTGGTGCAGAGCCTGTGTCACCAGGACACCGGCAGGTCCCCTTTGAGGAGCGCAGGATGGGGACAGCGGGGTTGCTGCAGGTCACCGCTTCACCGTGAAAGTTCACGCCGCACCTGCTGCAGCCCCGACAGGGCACCCGTAATGACACCGTGCTACGCCAAAAACCTGTGAGGTCTGTCTCAGCTGCTTGGGCTCACCAACAGCGAGCCCTGCTCTGTCTCAGTGACAGTATGTGGTGACAGGTCTGAGGTGACTGTTACGAGTTTCACAAGTTCTGTTTTTTACGTTGATTCCTTCTGCTGTTGTATCTTCGCTCTGAAAGACCCAGGCTTCGTGTCTAGCTGGAGTAAGGTGGGGGACAGTCTGGCATCGAGCCATGGCAGTGAGAGGCTCCGTCTTTCTGCTGATCCGTGTGTGCTCCGTTCCCCCTTTGCCTGTCTGGAAGGACTGCCAGCCCCGCTTTCTTCTGAGAAGGGTGATAAATGGGAGCTTTGCAGGCTTGTCCCACTCCCCTGTGCAGATTTACAGGAGGGGTTGCTGACTTGTCCTTAGCAGAGTAACTTGCTACTGTATAACCAGACAAAAATACTTGCTTTCTCGGGTCAGGCTAACAAATACGTGCAGAAGAGAAAATACACATACGTGCTGGGGAGCGGGTGTTTATGGTTTTCCTTCCCTTATCGTAAGCTCCCTGGTGAAGCCCTAAAA
Source organism: Buceros rhinoceros silvestris (assembly GCF_000710305.1). Lineage (NCBI taxonomy): Eukaryota > Metazoa > Chordata > Aves > Bucerotiformes > Bucerotidae > Buceros > Buceros rhinoceros. Next base: position 41,629 of record NW_010409958.1, read on the forward strand.
ATCAGTGCTGGCCACACTGGCCCTGCGGCAGTCTGTAGTCCTATGCGAATCTTCACTTCACACTTTTACCATTTTTGCTTGTTATTCTGGTAAAAATAAGCCCTCTCCCATCCCCGATTTACCAGTTTCTTAAAGCTCTTCTGCAGCCATGGCCAGATTTTGTCTGTCCTAACGAGTGACCCACTGCTGTCCCATCACGCAAGGGCAGGCTGCAGAACAGGGTCCCTATCACAAACCCACCCAAGAAGGCAGCTGCTGGGGTGTGGGGGTGGCCAAGTCCCTGCTTCTCCCCTTCTTCCCCTTCCCCTTGCTGCAGGCAGCCCCCTCCCTTGAGGTGCTGGGCTGCTGTAACAGGATCTCCCCGCTGCTCCCTGCTCTGGACTTTGTTTTTCTTGGCACTCCGCTCGCAGAGACACTTTAAAACAGAAAGCAAGTCAAAGCGCTTTTGGCTTACTTCCTCGCCTCTTCTCCCCCCTTTCCTTTCTTGAGCAGTTTATGAATAAAAGAGCAATATTCCCTCTCCAGAGCGTTCGGCTGCAGTGCTACAACTTGGATTGTGAGGACTCTTTTCAGTGCTCAGAAGTGGCAGATGTTTGCGACAGGCACAGCGGGAAAAACCCATCCCAGATTCCTGCAGCAGGAAGTTAAGGTGCAGGCTCGATTTTTGGTAGAAATATGAATCCCCGTAGATCACTTGCTGCATATTTTAATGACATTTAAACATAACCAGATACAATTAATACTGGAGAAGCGGGGAGCTATTCTGAGCAGCGGGATCTGAAAGCGCTGCGTTCAACTGCAGACTTATTCACCATTCACTTCGAAATGGGCTGAAAACAAGTCTGTAGGAAATGAACTAAAATAATATTTTGCCCAAATGGAATCTTTTAATTCTTGCTAATATGAAATGCCAAGAAAATGTCAGTATCAGTAAAGGATTCTTGTAAGCATAAACTAAACGACAGTTCCCCTGCTTCTTTCTCGGCAGGGCTGATACTTCTAGAAAATGCACAGGAATTTTAATCTCTCGTGACTGTGTAGCAAAGTGCCTGAGTCTATATGGGGGATGGAAAATTTACATGCACCTGGAAGCAAACATAAATCACAGTCACCAAGCGCCCTGCAGCCTCCCCAGCCTCCTCCTGCTGGCCAGCCACGCCGTGTGACTCATTCCTGGCATTTTCAAGACCAGGGTATCTGCTGCCTGTTTCTTCACACAGCGGCACTGCGCTGTTTACATTCGCACAACAACTTCCAGGGAGTTGAGCTGCCATAGTCACGGTCTGGCCCGGTCTTCTCTGATTTTACCCTGGTTGAGGATCTGGTCCGTGAAACAGGAAAGTGAGAGCAGCTGGGCTGTAACAGAAAATCTGGCACATCTATAGAGCCGTAAAAAACCAGCATGTAATCCAAATACGCTCATGTTTGCAATTCTGCAGCACAAATCCGCTGACACTGAGGGCTGTGGGACTGACACCGGCTGGGGAGTCACCCCAGCATCCCCCTAAGCTCACCCTAGCCGTGTGGAGACAGGAACCCGTTTCTTCTCCTTCTAGCACTCCGCCGATGGCAAGAGGAAATCAGCCATCTCAGAACAGCCCTGCACCGCGTATCTTTGCAGATGTGTAAGGCAGGACAGGACGTCCAGCGCTGTTTCACCCCGGAGCTGCAGCCTGAGAGCTCTGCTCATACCTGGAGGCATCTCTGTGCAGTCACGAGAATGCTGCGTCCTTTGAGAGAACCAGGTGGCCCCTTACCATAGGACATCACTTCTAGTGCAGAAATACCTTGCACAACGTCTAAGTGTAGTTCTGAAACTTAGTATCATGTAAGAGTTTGGGGAGAAAGTAAACCCACGTTTTGGAAGTTCTAGAGGGATAATAAACAAAAAATCCCTGTCTCTATCTGTTATTGCAGTGCCGGAGGTTTGTTTCCTGGGTTTTGGTTTTAATCTCACTGCAGAAAATTGAAGACATCTGAGAAATCAGAAGGAATTCCACATACACTGTATAGAATGTTGATACAATACTGCAGTTCTACAAGTACCTACCAATAAACCTTATGTTTTGTTGACTTCAGTGTCACGTAGTATGATGGAGGTATGTCATATGATAGAGATACTAACCTGATAATCGTGTCGGCCAAAAGAAACAAAGAGAACGTGAGGTGAAAAACACAGTGGAACGTACCGAAATGCTTCATCTCCCGTATCGCAGCAGCAGCCGCGGTGTCACCAAGTGCTGCGTATTCGGGTTGTTTTGAACAACCGTACGTACCGTGGTTCAGAGCACTGGGCTGTTCCACAGCAGGAGGGTTTAGGACTCATGGTGTAGCTTATAACATTCTTCGTACAGTGATACTCAAGCGTGAAGCTGGTTTCGTCAGTGGTGCTGGGAGATCTGCTGGCTCCTGTTCTTTCCCTGGTTTTGCCTGGTTGGTCAGAAACCTACAAGGAGGTGGAAAAGGGAGGAATTTGGTCTGATTGTTGGTGGGATTATTGATCAGAAATAACTCCAAACTACTGATATTTGCAGATACTGAGATTTCTTTTGCTTGAGCCTGTGCAAAAGTGCCCTACTAGCAGGGTTCAAGTCCGCATGGTCCTAACAGTCCCTACTCATTACGCCTCTTAAATACCCAAACACACCAGTCAGAATTTGAATTTTTGGGGAATGCTCTGTCTTTAACGTCAGTGATTTCTAAGTATCGCATGGTGCATTTCACATAACGTCTTACCGTTGTTTAGCGTAGTATATTAAGTATTTAGGTAGTAAGAATACTTCCCTGGCTGCTTTTAAAAAGAGATTCCTCTGCTGGAAAAATATGCAATAGCTGATGATACTAATTTCCATGTAAAGCAGATACAGTCACTATTCTAGTGCACAGTGAGTAGTGAGTGATATTAATAACAATCTCTTTTCCCTTTTTTATGTAAGCCTCTATTAAAGAACAGAAATTCGGTTGCATTATGTACTTTGAAGACAGGAGCTTTTCTTGTTGCAGTTGTGACGCCCTGAAGACAGTTTAATAGCCAAGGGCCTAGATAGAGTTTTCATCATCATTTAGATTCACTTTTACATCACCCGCACAGATTCTCACAGCCCAGACAATGGAGGTAGCTATCAGTATGGTTGGGTTAGTCTAGTAAACTACTAAGACTAACCCAGTTAAAGACCAGTTAAACCCAGAAACAGTCCTCCTGGCTGATGGTCGTAGAAGAGGAACAAAAGATTGTCCACAGAAACTAAATCAGTCCAGGGGAAAAGTAATGGTTCTCTGGTGGGGCAGAGAACCAGTCCCAAGTGGTCAGGATCTGCTGCAGGACATGGCTCGTGCTGGCTCCCTTCTGTTAACACTTAATTTCAGTAACTGAGGTGGTAAATTGGATTATCAGGAGGCAGAATCGGGTGCAGTCCAGGTGACAGAGCAGCCTGAGCACATAGAGCTGCTGAGTTTGCACCACGGTGAGCCCAGCCCCTGCTCCACAGCAGAGCCCAGGCAGCAGCCGGGCACCAGTGAGGGACGGAGGTGACACACCGACATCTCGCCCCAGAGCAGGAGCAATACTGGAGCGAGTATGAAATGGTGTGAAATGGGCGCGAAATGGGCAGCTGCCGCTGCGTGTCATTAGGACGATGCAGTTAGGAACAACCAAAATGTTGGGAAATGCTATGTTTGGCAAGAGAATGCCGTCCTTTAAACTCCTAGTCTAAAACCCCATCAGAACTGGTGTGGGAGGTGTTGCAAAATAGCCTCTCTATCATTCGTACAGTTTGAACTCAATATAGTGTCAATAAATGTAAACATTTGCCTTTTGTTAGTAAGAAAGTAATTCTAATGGTTTGTGCCTCTGCTTAATTTAATAAATGGTTTACATCTCTGGTATGTGCGCTTGGTGGATGGTACTTATTAAAGCAGTCAGTGTGTGCCAGTGGATGGTAGTGATTAAAAAATCCCGGAATGCCAAGAGCTGTCAGATGGGCTTTGCTGTGGAATAACGGGTGGCAAAAACATTTTGTTTAACAAGCAGAAGAGAACGAAGGCAAAAGCAATAGTAAGACCAATGCACAGAGTGTGGTTTTTCTATAAAATGGGTCAAGATCACAATATTGACCGTTGTTCGAGCACAGTAGAGGTAATAGCTCAAAATGAATCCCTGACAAAGAGAAACAGTTTGGGGAACGCTTTACTCCTGTATTATTTCTCCAGTGACTGTGCTATTCTTTTGTGTGGACCTTTTTCTGCTCCTCAGAAGGTCTCGGCAGCAGCTCTCACCTCTACTGCTAGTGTAGTGCAGTGAGACAGACCATCCTCTGTGGCTAAAAGGAGGGAACCCGCTCCCAGATACGACGATACAGAACCTCTGGCTCAAATGACTACCAAATACCACGATGACAACTCATTTTATGGATCCAGTTGCTGTAGAAAGACACAGATGTGAAGCAGCAATCTGACTGCTTTGTATAATAATCTTGGCTACTTCGCTGAGGCGTGGGAGAGCTCCTGGGAGAACGGGGCACGGGAGAATACAATTGTGCACCAAAAAATGGAGGAGGGTCACACCCTGCGCTGTCCTTTTGCCAATTGAGAAGACAATTCCAGAGAAGAGGCTTTTCTCAAGCCACACACATTGAAAAAAGCGGAACGAGAAGGAAGTGATTAGGAGGAGGGTTGGGAGAGGGGAGATGCAGACCCAGTCTCCTGGGCTTTGTTTGGAAATGCCTGGCAAGCGAGCCGGCCGTCACAAGTCACAAAGCGCATTCGCATTTTGAAGTCATGACAAAATACACTTTACGCTCAGTAACGTTACACGTGGGCAGCCAGGATTGGTTTTCACTGCGTTTGTACCTTACGTGTGTACATACGGATGCAGAAAGGGATAGCCTATGTTAACTGTTTGTCTCCTGGTTTCCAGGAAGGCCCCAAAGACCTGACATTACACCAGTGGGTATTTTACCACCAGAACTCTGCTAACCACATTTTGGCCTCTCCATTTTATCTCGGGACAATCATACATCGTCCCCTACACTAGAGAGGAGCCAAGGAAAGGCATTTAGGAAAGGAAACTATCCTTCATCTTAGGGTGATCAAAGAGGCAATCAAAACCACAAGTCCTAGAGCAGTTATTGAGACTCCTGTATAGAATGAGATCAGTGAAAGTTACTGTAAGATTTTAGACAGCCAAAAGTAGGATGGAGAAGTAGCAAGTGCTTAATTTGCACTGAAGTATCTTGCGAATCCAAAATATAGCTATTTTCTTCAGGGACAGGCAGTGTGAATTTGCAAGGACTGGAAGATGAATACAGTTATTAGAGGCTCCAGTGATAGTTCTCGATGTCCACTCACCTTTCAGATTTTTCCCAGTTCCACTTGCCTGTCTCCTTTCCCCCTGCAGGCTGAGCGCAGCCTGATTGGCCTCTAATACCTCCCTCCCCCTTAGAGTGTCTGAAGAACAAGGACAAAGCCCGTAGGTGGCCCCTTCTTGGGGAGCATTTTCTGTTGAGAAATTCATTCCTGGGGCAAAGCTACGAGGCTTAACCAGCCCCGGTAACACAAATGTGTCAGCTGGAGATAATCCTGGCCAGCAGCTGCACCGTCAGAGCAGGGGGAGGCCACCTGCCCCCAGGTGCCAGATGTTCTCAGTGGGCACAAGTTCCACTGAGCAATGGACCATCACGGGCTCGGTCTGCGGGAGGAAGCAGCGAACAGTAAAGGCATATTGCGGCATGTCAGAATTGACTTGCCTGCAGCCACCGAGCGGTCTCGTGGACGTGTAGGATTAATTTTCTCATCATCTTTTCAACACCGATAAAGCAGCCACGGGAACAGAAACGCTGTTTGAGGAGAATGTGGCACCGTGGTTTGGTAGGTGCCTTGACCAGCGTGAACTATTCAGAAAGACCAGAATATGTTCTTGTCAAGCCGAGCGATGGGGACTCCTGGACTGCAGGTGATTCAGAGGAGAACAGAGTTACTTACAGAGTGGCTGAGAAGAGCCTCGCTTTCTCAAGTAGGAAATTAAGCTCAATACTTCAAAATGGAAAACTTAAAATACAGTCCAAGTGAGTGAAAAAATGTCCTCAAGTTAAAGTGAACTACTTTGGCTGAGGCCTCCGAGCATTAATTCCTGCCAGCAATACTTAGAAAAAGTATAAACTTAATTGGGACAGAAGGACTGGTGTGAGTATTGGCCTTATTTTTATAAATCCTTCAATCTTGCTCTATTTAACTCTGCCAGTGAATCTTCCTCTTTGATCTTAAACTAACAGGATTAAAACCAACTATTTAAAATTGAATCCTGAGGTGGCAGTGAAGGTTTGCTAAGGCAGAACTTTGTGAAAGCTGCTGTGTTTTCTCTTAGAAAAACAAAAGCAGTTATTTATGGGGTTTATTATTCCAAAAAGCTTTTATTTCTGAGTTCCTTAATTACGATGGTAGATAACAATTATATTTTTCAGTTATAACAAAAAGCTACTTGTCACCCGTCATCCAGTCGGTCTGGGGCTAGAAAGGGTTATGTTCTGTCCCCAGCGTGTCACAGATGAGTTGTGTTCAAGGAGGACTGACAGCCCCTCCGGCACCTTTTCTGGAGCTCCGAAACTGTCCTTAATAGAAATAAGGGGAAGTTTGAAAATAATTCTACACAGTCATGATACTTCCTTGCACTTCATGCACACTTGAAAGGTAAACAGATGGCTTAACTGAGTTAATGCAGAAACAAATGGCATTAGAACCTGTTTCTTTGCGTGCTGAAATGCTACGGAAGAGGCACCTGAGATGATCTAGCAGGCGGACTTGACTTTCTGTCCTTTGCTCCATTCCAGTGCAGTCCATAACATCACTGGAGATCTCATGTAATTACTGGGACTGTTACCCTGGTTTTGTAATGAGGAGTAAGTTGCAAAGCTTTGTGCCGTTTGATTCCAACATCTTCACAGAAATTTTATGTTTGAAGTGCTGGCAGCAGTCTTGAGGTTAGTCACTTCAATAACAAACTCTGTAACAACATTTACGGCGGCACAGAATTTAATAGGTAAATTAAACATACTAGTGGTTTCACTATTTAATAGGGGCCTTACGTAACAATTTTATTTTTATTAGCAGGGGCGTTATATTGTAAAAATTACCTGTATTATGAACTACAAAACTACACTATAAACATGAGCAGAGAGGCCAGTCAGCCACGTGTAACTGCTGCATTCCAGAGTCAACACACCAACCTGGCCTCCTGTCTAACATTTAGTGTATAGCTACGGCGAGTAAGCCAGGAGAGGCACAAAAAGCAGGTATTGATGTAGAAAATGTGAACCTTGTTCCTTTACAAGTAGTCGTGGAATATATGTGCATGTAGGTATTGGTAAATGAGTGCAGCACCGCCGTAAGATTAATTCACAGGGGTCAGCTCATACAGATGAAATACTGTGCCAGTTCAGCAGCGCGTTCGTGAAACGCCGAAGAATGTCATTTATGGGGAAGCCCATAGAAGCTGTCATCGTCTCATTGGTTTGCTGGGAAAAAAATACGGTCAGTTAAAAAAACTATGGGTTAGTTTTTTAGTTTATGTAAACCATTGAGGTTTGTGTTCAGCAGAAAAAGAACACAAACACCAGAAGACCTGACCTGTCTTTTTTCATTTCATCTTTTCTTTTGTGTTATAACTATATTGAAAGAGGTTTCCCATTTCTCACACTACTCTGATTTGGTTGGTTACAAATTAAATTCAATTTTTTCTCCAAGTCAAGACTGTTTTGCCCATAACGGTGATCGGTGAGCGATCTCCTTGTCCTTATCTTGACCCACGAGCCTTTCATTGTATTTTCTTTTCCCCGTCCAGCTGATGAGGGGAGTGATGGAGCAGCTTTGGTGGGCACCTGGCCTCCAGCCAGGGTCAACCCACCACAACTATTTACTTTCTTTCTCCAATTAAAGATCTGTGGAGTTAGGGGACTGTTTATTTGCCTAGTCAATTGGGTAGATTTTTGATCCGCTTTATTATTATATACTGAATTCCTCTGAAGTCATATAATATTTACTTGTAGCCTTGCCTGGGTGCAAAAGAAAATACAAATGCACATCTTTGACTTATTGAAGACTGACCATATACCATAAACAATTCTGAACAGTCAAGATGTGGATCAGATTGCCTTCCCATATGATTTTGTTAGAAGAGGTAGTTAGAGATTTAACTACAAAAAGAAGCATTATTTTACCTTCTGATTGCATTCATTTGTTCTCCATACCTTCAGAATTCCTCATTACTAGTTATTTATAGCATTAGTAAATATATCAGTGGAGTACAAAGTGATACAAGCAGTTGAGTGGTGGTGAGAACATTTCCTTAGAATTATAAAAACATGCTCTCTGTAATCAGCACAAGTTATAAATACTTCCAGTTGCACTTTGAAGAAGAAAAATGCCATTAGTGGAGAAAATGAGGAGTGCATTTCATCAACAAATATTTACATTGTGAAAGACATTTTCTGCTAAGATGGAAAAAAACGCTGTCATCTTTTCACACTTCTAGAAGAATGGCCACAGTGTGGGTAAGACGTTGGCTTATTTCTCTGGACTGTTTACAAATAAGTATGAATAAGCGGGTTGTAAAATTTCCCAGCTCACATCAAACCTCCAGTAACAGTGCAGGGCGCGGATTCCAAGGGAGTTCCCAGTACCCCGTGTCACAGAGCCAACCATTCATCGCGGTGCAGAAAAGCACTACGGCATTCAACTCACGCCTTGGAAAGGGCGTGGGGATTAAAACATCAGCGTACGTAAGGGCTCTGTTAAAACCCTGAAAAAGCGAATGGCCAAAGCCCACGACAGATACGGTCACCCTGCAGAGCGAGCCTGGATCAGTGGTGGGAATGCTGCACCTCTACGTCTGAAAACGCTGCCTCAAAGCAGTAAGATGAATGCAGAAACTACCAGGAAAAAATCGTAGTAAGCAGTTCTGTGAGGAGGACAATTGCAGCTTGAATCACTTCAAAATATGTGGGTTTTCTGACATTCTGCATCAGATCTGACTGAATACCCCCACAAGTAGAAGGCAGAGTGTGTGAGGACTAAGAAACCACAGAGGGAAAGTGTAGAGAGCATTATTTTGAAGATCATTAAGCAGATAACCACGCATCCGGATTGGTACCACTGAACTTACTCTGTCCACTTTGCCGCTGACTGAAGTAATAAAGAAGCAAAGGGTGGATTTCAGATGGAAAGTTCAACAACCTGCTTTTTCTGTAGTTACTTTTAACTTCAATTTTAGTAGCAAAAAGTGTTCGAATTATCTAGAGAATTGAAATACAAGAATAAGGTATGTTGGTCCTTGGTTGTCATGAGAAGTGGGGACACAAAGAACATGCTTATCTGCACGGAAAAAGGAAGATTATCCACAATTACAAATGCTTAAGGCAGAAAAAGTCCCAATTCGTGTGGAATACAGCCACAGAGGAGGAGGCACAGCACAGAAAACCTTGGGGTGCTTAGATGAGAAGGAATATCATCACAGCCATGGCCAAATTCCATTTCAGATCCAAAAGCAGCTCTAAAATGATGTAGAAATGAGCTCTCGAGCCGCTGGTGCAGATCCTCGCTGCCTAATGAAATCCGGATCCCCAAGTAAGGCACCCAGCTACCTTTTCGATACAGTAAGAGAGGAGCCCCTCAATGTTCAGAAGCGCCGAGCGCCGACTGACTCGCTGCCTTCCCGCTCCTCGCCATCCCACCCTTTAATACTCATGGATGCGCCTTTTGCTGCGGAGGTTACAGTCGACATGTCACAGTTAACGGTCAGGTTTTAAAGTTTGAAGGGGAGGGTGTTGTTTCATGCTGAACACTAGCTTCTCCCGGAAAAGGCAATAAGAACAGTGTGAGATATTTCTCTGTAATCTGTTTAGGCATGCCAGCTTTCCTTAGGGAATATAAAAGCTTGACTGGGGAGGAGGAAAGCCTTGAATATCAGACTAGCCTTTTCCCCCTGGTTTCCCCCCAACTATAACAGAGATAGAATCTCTATTGTCCTAATGCTTTGTCTAATTTGTGTTAAATAGTCACTTGAAGCTTGCCTGGAAGCCGTGAAGCTCCATGTCCACATCCATCCTATATCTGTTCCTATTTCAAATGCATTTTCGGGTTCTCTTGCAAGCTTTTAAAATTATGCTGGCAGTTCCTTGTGAACTTCAGGGGAAAAAAAAATCGGGCAGTTTTAATCTTCCCAGTATACTTAATGAAAGCAGTCACTGGGCCGTTTGAGGGATTAACCACCAGGAGCTTTAAACTACCCACTCCTGTAAGCAAGTGTCCCAGCCAGCGTCCAGCGAAGCATGAACGAGCGCAGCAGCCTTTAATGGCAGCTGGCATTAAAGAGCGCTGCGGCATCACATGCTGCTGGGGGCTTTAGTGGAAGGCCCTTGACATCAGAAAGAGCCGAACTCTGACCTTGGCCCTTGCCACCGCGATTTTCGGCGAGAGCAATTTGTTGGGGGTTATTGTGTGTGCAGGTCTGCAGCAGTGGGGCAGTGGGGAATTACTAAAGCAAACAGCAAGAAGCTCTGTAATGTGCCGCATACAAAGGGCTTTCACATCCGAATTCATATATCACACGTTACACAGGCAAATTGCATTAAAAGCTTGTTAAATGGCACACTGAAAGGCTCGGCAGCCAGGGCAGCTCTGTGCTCGCTCCTTTATTCCCATGATCACACACTGTCCCCCAAACCTCCCTTCGCTGCACTCGACTGATGGGGCCGGCTGGGACGAGCAGCTTTGCAGGACTTTTGTGCTACCCTTATTGTTCGGGGGGTGTTTCACATGGCTGACTTACTGACATGGTCTGCTCTTCGCTTCAAGGACAGAATTGCTAATTTTGCCACGGTTGTCCCTTTTTCTGTCTTTTTCACTGATGTTAATTAGTCTTCCCAACAGGTAGGAACCTGAAGTTCAAGGCAAGGCATCATCCCGTGGTGGGTAAGAGGGCAGATTTGACATGTCGTAAGCCTTAGACTGGATCTCTCAGAGTATTTAGGGTTACGTCATCACACTGAATGTTCAGAGCAGGGACACGGCTGCAGTGTGAGGCTGGGGGGTGGCAGCTCTCCAGCAGATCAGTCAGATGAGGTGCCTCATGCTGGGGAATGTTCAGCTTGTGGCCACCAGTAAGAAGCTCATTTTGAGTGATCTCAGCACAGCAGCACGGCAATGCTCAACTGTTTCAAAAAACAGACCATATTCCCCAAAAAACTCTCCAGCCATCATCCCCCGCGTTTGGTTCCTCCTGCACCATGTGTCCCTCCAGCTTCTTTCCCCTGGTGCTGGACCCTGGATCTGCCCCGGGCAGTCCCAGCCTCGCACAGGCACATCTTGCCCCCATGTGCTGCAAACCCCAGGCTGCACCACAGCCCTGTGGTTTCAGCCAGGCTGCTGCTGGCTTTTTCATCCAGTCCCTTGCCTCCCATCTCTAGGGCGGGAGAGAGGAGCTGGGAGCTCCTGGCTGCAGCCAGGCTCTGATGACCTCACCTGCCAAAGCATTGTGTCACCACAAGCTGCGTTGGAAGGGAGACGTTTGATGTCCTAATACTTACAGTGTGCAAAACAGCATATTTTCCCCTATATTCATTCTCAGAAACAGATGAGCAATGTTTTTGCTTGAACAATTTTTCCACAAAACTAAATGTGAAGCAGATACCCACACTGGGTAATTGCAACCTCCTGGGTGGAACTGGTAAAGTGTAAGTAACTGAAAAATGGTCTGAAAAGGTGCCAAGGATGACTAATTACAGGTATTTTTATCAATCTCAACGTCATGTACAAGAAGGCACTGAAATTCCATTGTTTTGGAAATCTCCCTGGTTATTCCCTGTTACATGTAGAAAGGATGGAAGCTCCACTTAGCAGTGCCTGTTCTGCGGCCAGGCATCAGCCAAAGCATAGGGCACTGACAGAGATTTCAAAGGGCTGTATTTCAATGCTCGAAAAATTGGTGGGGATGAAATAAGGCGGATATCAAACCCATTAATTACAGGAGTCAGCGGAGACTGGAGGGCAACCAGGAGAAAGATAAATATCCAGGCAAAAATGGGAACTGGAGCGTGGCACAGAACAGGAAACCAAGCGACTCTGATGCTGAAGCCAAGTGAAAACACAGGCAGAAGGCAGCAGAGAATCGGCTCCCACCGCAGGGCCCACAGACTGGAGATGAAGGGGAAGCAGCCCCCACTGAGCTGGGTTTGGAGAGTGCTCCTGGGGTGCCTCCTTGGATCTGCCCTGCTGGGGCAGAGCTCTGACTCACAGAAAATCGAGATGCCCACAGGTCATTTCAGTAGCTGATAAAAAGACATTGATCTGCAGTCATTTTTTTGTTGTTTAATTGTGATTTGTTTTTCATTTGATCCTGACAATTTTCATTTATGAGCTGGTGCGCTGAGGACTTTGATTTAGCAGGACAGGTTTCTTTAAATAATCTACTTAACAACAGAAATGCATACTTTGGCATGAAAAAGTAGTTCTGTTCCCCAGCGTCTCTGGAACACCACGGACTTGAAAGCAAAAGTTTTTGTTGTATAAGCAAAAAAAATGTGCATGTCAAAGCTGAATTTTCTTTATTGTTTTTCTTGAAAATATCAGCTAAACTTTCCAGGGGAATACATTTGAAAAACCCACGTTGGTTGATTAGAAACAAATCAAACCAGATGCACTAACAGCCTTCAGCTGAAATCCCCAAGCTAGACTAGATCATAGCTTGGAACTGAAAGTCTGCAGCAGCTTGAAACCTGGAGACTGAGAAAATACGTTCTGTGCTCTGGACTCTCCAGGTTCCCCTGATAAAGTCACAGATTTCACTGCGCTGGTGGCCCAGCGTAGGGGCCATTCTTACTGCGGGCTACAGAAATCAACTCGAGGTGTGTTTTCAGCAGTACGACGGTAGCTCTGTCAGATGTCCCCCTTCCCCAGTGAAGGCAGGTACTGACAAACCACTCTCTGATTCTTGGAGAAGGGCATTCTGGAGTTCCAGAGCTGTTTACATATACAGAGGAGTCACCGTGCCAAAGGACCTGCAAAGTCAGGACCGACATTTTCTCAGTGTATCGCATCTGAGCTGCGTTAATGCTGAACTGGGAGGCGATGCACTGACCCAGTCTGTGAGATCCCACCTCACGCACGCTCGTTAAAACGTGTAGAACACTGCCTCGCAGCAAGTGAATACAGCTCCTCAACCACGCTGATTTGAACCAGCAGAGAAGTCATCTCTATCTCTGACAAATAGCACCTCTACAGACTGAGTAGAAGCATTTTCACATTTGAGAAAACATCTTGAAGAAACCACAGAGTTAAAAGGAAAAGCCTTAGTTATTCGGGGTGCCAGCTCAGCACCCACTGGAGTCCTGGAAAAGAGCCAAACAGTGGTTGGCAAAAACATTCAGAAGGGATCTCCCTCAGTATGAAAAATGAATTATTCAGCACCACCACGTTTTCTGATGTGTCGTCCCCTTTCTATAAATTCCATTTGATTACAAACTCTCTCTTTAATTCTGTATTTCCTATTACAAATGCAGCTAACACAGCGCTTCGACTTACAACCCGGAGTTAATTAAATTGCAGTATGCCAGTGAAAGCAATCTCTTTTTAAACGCAGACTCTTTGGGTCCTGAAAATCCCTCTTCCTAAGAATAACTGCTCTTACTTCAAAGCAACTAGTGAAAACTGAGTGCTCTTTCATTTTTTAATAAAGAGATTTTCTGGTCCACAGGGGCACACCTGATATTGTTTGCATCCAAAGCAAGTGGTCTGTAATAAGTGGCCCAACGAAAGTTTAAGCCTGCTTTCAAGGGTCATCAGCTTTTCTGGCTGTTACTTGATCTGTTTAGAACTGGCTAATTTGTTAATCAGCGCAAAGCTTCAGACTTGCTGTGATCACCTCCTTAATGCTGTGTTCACACACTTGAAAGCAAAAATTAAAGCAAAAATTCTGTACAAAATCGTCATATGCTTTCCTAAAAACACAAAATACAACAGCTGGTGTAGCATTAAGTCATGCTTCAGATGTTCAGAAGTTTGCTCTGTTCATACAGGGATTTAAAACTCATTTTCTCTACTATTTTGCATCAAGGATTTTCCTTTTCCCCTTACATCCTGCCTATCGGTTGGAGTTGATTTTCGGCTCTCGCTGGTTTACAGCTACATGTTTTAGTGGGATTAGTCCCTATTCAGATGGTGAACAATGCACAGGCTTGCCACCCTCTCTGCCTCCTGAAGCCGGTCAGATTGGTTGCAGAAAGCCCACGATCTCAAAATGATGGAGAATTTAAGGGTTTCTCTGCATGGAAAAATCTCCATGATATAATCTGAATCTCTTTTATTTTAAAAAAACATAGTTAATTGGTGCCAAACTCCAACTTTCAAATCAGTCTTTCTCATGTAGTTCAGTTGAATCCTCTCCCAATAATACTAATTGATAGGAATTAAAAATATTCCAACCTCCAGAGACAAGTGTCCACACAGGTTTTTACCCAAGTTTCCGGCAGCATTTAAGTTGTGCCTGGTCAGTTTTCTCGTACAGACTGCATTCCCTGTAACAATATGGACTCTGTGTGGAGGAAAAGAGTGACAACAGCGGAATGCAGAATGCCTGTCAGCTGGAAGATGGGTGACCTGCTTGTGAGGATAGTTATGTGTTTTCTCCTGACTTGGCTTGGGGAGGAAAACAGCTTGACAAAACATCAGCTGTGAGCAGGATGTTTCTGCCAGTGCAGATCCACATGGGCGCTCTTGAGAGGCTTCTGGAGAAATGAAACGCTGTGGTTGGGAATCTGGAGAGTTCACGGGAAGGGCTCGTTCCTAACATCCGCAGGGCAGGGGCCTGTTCCGCCTGCTTCAACTGGCCACTTAGGAGTGATCATCATCCTAGTCTTGCTTTTAGCTCTTTGGTGAGTATTTAGTGAGCTGGAGAAATGCACAGTGAAATCTTGCATGGAACCAGTTCTTTTAGACCCAGCAGAGTATTTTCTCTGCCAGTCCAGTGTTTGAAAAGGAAGGTGTATTCCCACCCGAGCTTGCTAAGGCACAAAGTCCTCCTCTCCCTTACGCCGTGTGTATGTAACTGCAGCGAAGTTCAAAATCATTGTTCTTTATAGTCTTTCCAGTCTGGAAGTCAGATACATGACTGTAGGCCAGTCTCATTGCGTGAAATAAAATATTTCTGCGGAACACCACAGTTAGTCTTTAACTGATTTACTATAGTTAAACAGTAACAGTGAGAGTGTTCATAGTACCCGGCCTGGTGGCAGAACCGCCTGTACAAACAAGCCATTCATGAGAGCAGCAGAGGAGGGGAACAGCCGGAGCTTTTTCTCGGCGTTGCAGCGTGGGGCGAGTCTATCAAGGAAATCTCAACTCAGCTCCGCAGTCTGGCTGGAATAAATTCTAAAGTGAAAGGTCTCTGGATAACAAGTAAAACCATTAGTGTTTCCAGCATGGCAGGGGAAAAGATCAGTGCGTGCGCGAACGCCTCCGGGCCCTGGCAGCCTCTTCTAGGCAGCAGATGCAAACCATGAGGACACCCAGCAGCGGGGCAGCTCGGCACTGCCAGCCCGGGCAGTTCGTGGGCTGTCGTTAGTGGGAGCTTCTCCCCTTTGCTACTTAGAGGAGGGAGCTGACAAAAAAAGATAATGAGGATTGTCAGATCTGTTCAAGGTGGGTGAGCTAATCCTCTTCCGTGCCATCCGTTTCATTCCCATCACACTGGCCATGGTCAGCCAAAAAAAGAAAAAAAACAGCGAGCTACTGAATGCTTTGCTTAGTCCCACTTAGCAAAAACAATCCTCGTGTCAGATTCTGTGAACTATTTGTTACGTGAAAATTGCTTCGGTTTAGACAGTTTGGGGAGCAGCCTCTCATCCACCAAAGAAGCCCTTCCTCCTTTCTGCGTCCATCTTTAAGCTGAGTTATCTGGCATCTGGCTTCGTTACTCTGCCCTACTATGTTACAGGTGACGCCGACAAACAGCATTTTACAAACATACAGGGGGTGTTTTCCAGGTGCCTGTCCCAGCTCTTGAACCCCTCCTAAGAGTAAGAATTCATTTGTACGCTTGGTGTGTCTGTATTCCGTGTCAGTTAAATACCAGACTGCCCGATTGCTGATGGAAATAGCAATACCAGTTGAACACAACAGCCTTCTGAAGGTCTGCAATTTTGCAAGGTTGTTTGTGTCAAAGAAAACAGGAAATTGAATGTGGCAATAGCTGCGAGGGTGCAGGGAGCAGCAGCGAGGAGGAGCTGCGTGAGAGCGGCTCCATGGCTCTCCTCGGGCAGTGCCGGCTGCCGGGGCCAGGCAGGAGGGGCCTCTGGCACCGCTCAACCATAGCACTGTAAAGGGGTAGTTAAAAACCCCGCTGCTCTGTATGTCAGGAAGAAAGAAGATGGTTCGGAGACAATTTGCAGAGTACATGTTGCACTAAGCAGGGTCTGTTCATTACTGCGTTACTGGCTATTGTGACTGCCGTAGCGTACAGGGTGTGCTCCGGGAGGTGACGGACAGGTACTGGAATGGAGTAGGAGTCCGTGAGTGGAGCCTAGGTGCTGTACAGCCCAGACGTCAGTCAGCCCTGCTAGAGGCAAACACACGAGAGAAGCTACACCGGTCACCTGGGCCAGCGAAGGTGGCCAGGCAAAGGGCCGGCTGCGGGAACAGCTCCTTCTTGCCCCCCTCTTGGCTCTGCCCACCCAGCGTCGGGTTTGCCCAGAGCTCGTCACTCGGCCAGCAGCTCCCCTGCACAGGTACCATCTGCCCCCAGCACAGCAGTAACAACCGGGGCGGAAATCTCTATTTCTGCCGACATCGTGCATCTCTGTAAAGAACCTCTCACTCCTCCAACAGCAGCGGCGATCGCGCAGCTGAAGAACCGTCCTGGGGCGGCAGGGACAGAGCAGCAGGTATTTCATAAATAACGCAGTGCTGCAAGCGGGGAAGAAGCTCAGCGAGAACCCTCTTGCTTTTAGATCCTCGTCAGCACTCCCCGGCACTTTCCCTTTGGCGAGGCCCTTTCCTTCCCCAGCTGAAGGCTGCTCAGAACAGGTGGTCAGCGCTGTGTTGGTGTTTGTTGGGGGAGCTGCGCAGCAGAATTACAGCTGCCATGGTCGGCTTTTCAACACGTTCAGAAAATAGAAACAAGTAGTCGTCTTTGTAGAGCGACAGACAGACGCGGTAAGCCAAGTTTTAAGGCTGCTTCAGTGTTTGTGGAGTTCTCACCAAGGGAAATATTTTTTGGTATGAGCTGTACGATTTTTCTGATGGCTTTTTGTGCACAGATCGCTGCTTTGAAAGCTGTTGACACACATGTACAACAGACTTCGCCTTTTTTTTTTTTCCCCCAATTGAAAGCAGCTTTTCTTTCCTTAGATTTATGGTATCTTGTTTTCTTGAGTATTAAAATACTTTGAGAAAAGACAGAAAAATATATTAATTTTCCATGGGCAATATATTTTAGTCGAAAATTGGTGAATGCTCATGTTAAACCTGAACAATGGACACGGAAATACGGGTATTAGCAGGCGTGCCTTAAAAAAGATAGTTAGGCCAGAGAAACATGGGAACGACCCCCAGACCTGAGCGGAATATCTGTAGAAGATTAACCTGACGTGTAAGCATATGCAGCAGGATGCAGGCAAGATTTGTTTATCGTGACCTTTAATGAATCTGGGGTATGAGCTGGAACCGAGTCCGAGCTGGATCCTCTGTCAGCTGCGTCTCCTGCAGCCACATCACCAGCACTTTCAGAGGTAACGCGGAGAAAGTTCAGCTCTTCATTCAGTTCAGGGCAACTGAACTGCGACATCTGCAATAATTATGTGGTAATTAGGAAATTCTTCTCAGTTCTTCTCAATTCATGGTTCTGGAGCCCTTTATCCCAGACTTCGGTTATACCAATGCAGCACAACTGGATGGACACATTTTGTGCAGTGTCTTGAGGAAAGGCCTGAGGACTTGGATACAATTTGCATTTTGCCCTTTGGCTTTCACATAATTAGGGACATCTCTCGATTTGTTTTTCAAATTGAGACCATTAGGGGAGGACAGTGAATTCCTGTGTGAGCCCACGGGGCTGTGTTTGCCAAGGTGCAAGGCTTTTCCCAGGAAACGAAACAAAGCCTTCATTTTAGGCAGCTTCATAATGAGCCATTTAGAAAAGATGGGAGGATGTGTTAACAAAGAATAAACATAACAGAAACAGATATTTAAATTGTATATCCGATAGAATTATCTTCTGGGGTTTTAAGGCTTTCAAACTTCAGATGTTCCTGGAGGGGAAGTCAAGTATTCATTTTAGGGGAAAAAAACGTCAAGATGACTAACACGGCACATACTTAATTCAGCTCCACCAATGTTTATAGCAGTGGACACACAGTGTTTTACTGCAATAAGATGAATATTTATTAACAATTCAGAATGATCTGTTCCAAATCGTACAGTGCACTCACAGTGATGTTTTACCACAGAAGTCCAGGTGTTTCCTGTCTGAGTTTGGGAGCCTGCAAGCTCATGATCGGTTACTGAGCAATGCTTTCATACATTTAATATGCAGCAAAATAACATTTTACTCTGTCTCATCCCTCAAAATGCAGTGGTTAAAGTTTTTAAATGCTGATATTGCCTCATCTAACATGGAAGATTTATTTAATCTGCACAAGGAACTGTCGTTCCTTATTCCACCGTCTGTGCTGTAGTTCCCTGAAATGTTTCACTAACACGCAATGGGAAAGTGAAGAACTCAATATCAAAACGTTGATAGTAATTCCACAGATGCTTGCTGGCAGTGTTCACAGGGCAGGGCTTTGTTCTCACTGGAAGAGCCCAGCTGGGCACACTGGACCGCTCAGTGGGTCACATCTCAGCAGCGGGGGTTCAGGACTATTACAGCAACCTGCCTGAGCGGTCAGGTAGACCCTTTCCACATACCCAGGAAGAATTTTCGTTACTGTTGTACTCATAGGAGATGGCAGTGGCACACTCCTCCTTACCCAGAAAACTGTGACGCTGTGCAAGATGGATTCCACTAGCAGAGAGGCACAGGATAGGTCATCTCGGTACGGTGCAGTCCTGGCCCCCTCTGCCCACACATGCAGCTTTTTCCTTCCAGGAGCCACAGGGGAGCAGGAGGAGGGACAAAGGCACTGAGGTGCAGCAGCAGGAGCAGCCAGCCATCTTTCAGAAGCAGAAGAGCTCCCAAAGCCAACCGTTACCATATGGCCATCACTAAACGGGCTACAAACTTCAGCATTCTCAGGGACTGGGACCGTCATAAAATCCTGCTTAGACCTGAAACCCGTCATTATAGAGCTTCAACTCGAGAGTACGCTGCGCCACCATCTCCACATCACCGGTGTCTGTGTCCAAGCCACTGCGACAGGCAAACTGACCCTCTTCTCCATGACCCCTTCCCCAGATGGAAAGCTTTACCTTGGGATTGTAAGTGCGTGCTGTGTTTAGAAAGAATGTTCCTCTCCAAGAGGAAATGAGGGTCTGTTTGTTTCTGTTTACTGGAGATAGGACACTACTAAACCTCTCAACCTGCAGATTCTCTGAGGAACTCGGCGCTGTTCAGCTGACAACAGTTGGACTTTGTGTGATCATTTCATCAGAACAAGGAGAAGATTTCAAGAGCATTCCATTGTTTACAAAGTCCATTTCTTTTGAAAATGTAAGCTTGATGGTAGCTGTTTGCTTTCTGAAACGATACGATTGTTGTCACTTTGTCAGAAGGACCAGATAAAAGTGTTTCTCCGTGAAAAGTAACATGAAAATCGCTTCCAAAGAGACATGACCAGCCAAGGGAAACCAATTAGTGCCAATTAAGCTGGCTCCCAGCTAAGCTTACTCGGTTCTGGAAGCTTCATGAATGCCTTGGTGGAAGTCAGGAAATGCTTCCCTCTTCCACAGCTATGTCTTGTGACAGCAGCTCCGGCTGTTCCAGCCAGTTCCTTTTAAGCCCTGGGCCAAGGGCACAGCAGAGCCACGTTTTCTCCCATCTGCTTCAAGAAACAACAAACCACACGGCGCCCACGAAGGTAAAGCGGAATTGTACAAAACACCGTATGAGTAGGAGGGAACAAAACTTCTGTGCAAAGTTCTAAGCCTGGAGTGAAGATATTAATAGAAAGTTCAATTTCTAAAAGGACCCAGGCCCGTGGCTCGGGGGCCATCTAGTGCCTGTCTGGTCTCCGTACAGGCTGTCACCGCTTCGGCTCGGACCTGCCTGAAAACTGAACCACTAAACCCAAAAGCAAATAGAGGGACCTGTAACGTGTCAAGTCAACTGCCTCAGGAGATGGTGTCCAGTCCTGGAAGCCTGTATGTACCTAGATGTTTTCATTCTTCTGATGATTTGCATGCCAGTGCTCACGGAATTTGACCTTTATTTTGAATGGTAATTAACACATTGGCTGTAGATGTTAATTAAACACAAGAGGGGGAAGAAACAATATGCTTTCTGCACTGGTTTGTGCAACGTTTCGATGGGGGAGACAGGCGGTAGGGCATAGCTAATCCTGGGAACTCCTTCCACACTTGCTGCCGTTCATTGTGCGCAGGGGATGTTCATGTTAAAACATTTGCTCTGAGGGAGGGAAGCAACATGTCTGGAAGTTTTCCATGTTTTTGGAACATGCTGGACTTTTCCTCATTTCCATCCGCCCTCACCTCCAACTACTTCTTTATCAGTCTCACCGTATAAGCTTTAATTTGTTCTTTCTTCACTTGGCAATAGTGGGTATCGGGAGCAGAATTGTATAAAGCGTACTCCTCCTTTTATCAAGAACTTTATAGGTTTTGTCCAAAAGAAGTCTCAGGAGGGTGTGACATATTTAACTTACTGAAACAAGACAAAGTCTTTCTAAATCTTTCAGCTGAAAGTTTAGGGGAAAGGACTAGACCTTACACAGGCTGTCTTCAGAGGTTCTTTTAAAAGGTGTTTTATTCAGCTGATTATTTTCACTCACAACACAAAAATCTACCTTTTAATTTGAGACTTAAAGGTGATTATTACAGTTTAGTTTCCAAAGTGAGCATGAAATACTGTTATGTGTCTTCACACTGTTCCACTGTTCCAGCCCAGCCCCTCCAGATCTGTGGCTTTAGTCCAGTCCCTGCTGTCCTGCCTGCTGCTGCTCTCCTTTGTGCTAACTCACCCTTCGATCCAGCTTCTGTAACATAGGAACGGGTCCAGTGTGTCATTTTACACAAAGAACTGCCACTAGAAATCAGCTGGCCCCAGCGAGTCTACACTAGAGATGCTCTTCAGAGCTCTGGAGCAAGGCTGGAACTGCAGCACCTCCCTCTGTCTTACCCCGTTGTTGAACATGGCTCAGAGAAGAAATAAGAGGAGAAAATCCTTGTGAAAGCAAGGCTGTTTTCAAAATGTGGTGTCTGATTATAGGTGCCCATTAGGGCACTATGAGCACACTAGGTAGAACCAGGTGACTGACAACATTAAAGAAGAAAAGTTGTTCTGTGGCCAGAAAAGCTAATCAAGCCCTTTTTCTATAAATCAAAGCCCTTTTTCCTAAAGGATTCTCCTAAATCCTTTGTTTCCCTCTCCCACACGAGCCTCAGCCTTCGCTCGCATCCCTGTGACCCATCCACCGAGCAGTAGCCAACACGCCGTGGCGTGCCGCGAGCAGCACATGTGCTCCTCAGCCACCTGGCTCCTGCCCTCCCCTGCCCCCTGCCAGCTCTCACGGCAGCTGGGGCACCTTCCAGGCTTCCCACCAGCTGTCGGGGGTGCCAGGAATTAGGAGAGAAGTTCAAAAGTTACTGGGAGGAGACTGGAGAGAGCACGTTCGGACAAGCTGCAAAAGGGAGGCTAAAAGGGACCTGGAAACTTTTGCTGGACGCTGAGGAGGCTCCTCTTCTTCCTCCTCTGCGGGAAGCAAAGTGTTTCCAGGAGAAGGGGAGTAAATGAAGCCTATTTATAAATATTTTATTTATAAGGCAAAGTGCAAATGTATGTTCCAGCATGTGGCTTTTGCACCATGTGCTTTGCCATGCTCTGCTCAGAGGCAGGGCTGCTGTGCCCGTTTGAGAGCAGCAAGGAGGTGCCTGGCGAGTCCTCTAAGAAACACCTGAGAGCCCTTGCAATGCCACCACTTGCACAGAGTTGGCTGGAATCATGAGGGACACAGTGGCACATCAGTCAAAGTCTTGGCAGGTCAACACAAGGTTGACCATCTTGGGCTTGGACCATCACCCCGCTGTGGAGGTACCACATGGTGGGGCTGTGGTGTGACTGCTCGGTTGTTTCTCTGGCTGAGACCTAATTCCATCAGGTCTTGGGTGAGCGGCTGGAGCTCGAGTTCAGAGCCGCTTCCAGGCAGCTCTGGTGAATAAAACCCCTCATTATTTCAGAGATTTACTAATTGTTTTTTTGATTCGGAACGCTGGGAATGAGAACACCTATTTTTCTGGTTTTGCTGACTCCAGCGCTTTTTTGGTGCAGGCGCCCAGGGTAAGCAGTGATTTAGTCATCCAACCACGTAACAACGCGGGGCTTAATGAGTAACACATTTGTACTTTCCATTCTTGGTCAGAGAAAGGGCCTATAAATAAAGCACATTTGCCCTCGGATCAAGAAAACTTTTTTTCTTAAATAACGTCATTAAATTTTAAATTAGATGTACAGGCAATTACTGGTGAAAATGTTAAATACTGGATAACCCACAAATATGACCTAATTTAATATAATTTTATAAATGCTTGAATTCAATTAAGTAAAAACTTTTGTGTAATATTTGAACTGTTTGCTTAGCTCTCCCCAGAGCTCACAGTAGGTTACTGTGAGCCAAACGGCATTACAGCATTTGTTTAAAATGCCAAAAGGCTTAGGATAGATCCCATGCACTTCTCGCTGAATCCCTAGTCACTGGACAGCAATTTCTGGGCAGAAGCTGCTGTATTAAATAATTGCGAGCTAATAAATATATTTTAGACACATTATAAAGCTGGATGTTAAACCTGTTAGAGTAAATGAAATATTTATAGCAGAAAAAGTCGCAATTTGCTGGGTTTTGACCTAGGTGCGTTGTCAGGGAAACCGAAATCTTTCTTGTGCAGTAAAAAATCTGCTTGTCATCTGATTGGAGCCAGTTATTTGCACAGGTGGTTTTCTTAGCAGACAAGTACTCAGTAAAAACAAATCTATTCTTTCTCAATCGTTCCATTATGCGTTCCCACAACAATGTGTTTCATTTCGCGAGCTTTGCAATTAATGATCCACTATCAGCTAATGAAATCACATGTAGGTATTGTATGAGTTCATCTGTTACACAAGGCTGGCTCCCCAGTCCTCCTTCCTGGGCGTGGTAACCTTGGGAGAGCCGTGATTAATGGTGCGAATGAGGCGACGTAGATTGCACCCTACTTCAGACAGGCTAAAGTAGTAACAACTGTGGACACGTAAATACATCCAACGATTTAATACCAATTTCCTTAAATGAAATAAAGCAGCAGCAGGAGTAACTGAAATCAGATTGCCAATCTGTACGTAAAGCTGTTGTGAACGATTAGGTTCATCTGGAGGCAGACAATGGAAACTGAAACGTGAACTCTGCGAACCGTTCCAAAATGTCATCCAAAAGAAAATTCAACTTAATAGACAACATCTTTGCTGTCAGGCCTGCTCCAGACCTCCCTGGGATCTGTGAAAAGGCATTCGGTCCCTGGGTTTGGGTCCAGCCTGTGATTTGCCGTCCTTTGGGCAGGGGCTGTCTCCACCACCCAGGACAGCTGCTCCCTAACCCCGGGCTGGCTTTTGCACGGTATCGTAAAAAAGCGGTAACAGCAGAGGTGAGAGGGGAGGAGGTAAGCTAAGACAGAAGAAAGCACTTTTGAAGGTGTGGTATTTCCTAGGGGAGTTTTAAGATCGACTAGGACGACATGATGGTAGAGCTTTCACAATAATACCTGTATGATTTCACTGGCATCTCACAAACTGTTTGGACTTGAGACTAAAAACATCCGTGATCAAACGGGACCAGGCAGACATTTTTTAATGTCTCTCTTCAACTGATGAACGGACAGCAATGCCGCTCACACGCAGATTTATCCTGGCAGATTATTCCTGAGACTCAGGCAACATGCCCACTGGGGTGCCCAGCCCTGGCGCTGCCCGCGCTACATCTGTATGGTGTGCCAAGGCTGTCATCTGCTGACCGGGAGGCCCGCGGGCACCGCGGCAGGGGAGGGGTGGGGTTAGCGGGGAGCTGGACGGGGAGCAGCCCTTGCTCGGGGCCTGCAGTGTGACATCAAAAGCTCTTCACTGTTGCGCCCACCCCTGGCCACGTTCTGGGGTCCCCCCACGGGGTGGGGTAGGCACGGTCCTGGGCACCACCGAGCCACTTTTCCATGCTGTGCAAAATACCATTGACCTGGAGGAGGTGAAGCCCTAAAGAAACCCTGCGTTCCACCTGGAAGGACGGAAAAGGGTTAAACGTGGAATTTCCCATTTGAAGCCATTGGCTCTTGAGCTGCTTTTCCAGGCAGTTCTGAGCATCTGCTACAAATAAGAAGTTGGGCAGGATTTAGGTTTTCAAGAAAATCCTCCAGGTAAACAGCAGGCCCTTCACACATTCCTTCGCAAATGCGGCAAACAGTGTAAACAGCTCGATTATCCAAGTTACATGTTTAGTCTACAAACCGGGTACCGTTAACTAAAGCTCCTTTGTTTCTACTTGGAATGACTTTATCAAAGATTTAAGAATCGAGTTTTATATGTGCAATGGAATGTTAAATCATGTGCAGCTTGAGTGCCTGGAGGCTCAGCGCTGCAGGGCCCTTCGAACAAACTACACCAGTCAAAAATCTTACTTTATCTCTCTTATTTTATCTGTTTTATTTCATCTTTTATCACTATTTTTATGGGGTTTTGCACGCTCACAGAGCGCAGCAGTATATATACTCAGTACGATATTTAAAAATAAATTTGGTTTATTAAAGCAAAATTGACTTCACTGACATACTGGAATATTCACTGTCGGTATTTCGCTAGATGGCACTACAGTGCCACAGACTCTGAAAGAACAGCTAGTTCAGTCCCTGCGTCTATAATCCAGTTTACCTTTATAAGACATATTAGGTGTGGTGATGAGGAGTGTTACCATGAAGCGAACGGCGCCGAGACCTCGCCTGGCACACGCCGGTTTGCTCTATCCCACAGGTGGACACAAACGCGCGCACATTGCGCTGAGAAGGTCAAAGCACAACGGGGAACTCGAGGGGAATGGTAACTAGAGTAAGAATTTCCGTTCACAAAAGAAAAGGGGGGAAAGAAAATTCTCTGACGAGGGGAAGGAGCAGGAAGAGAACAGGTTTCAGAGTTTTGAGAGGAATCAGGGAAA